>NW_005363209.1:3785553-3796164 GCF_000412655.1 Myotis brandtii | reverse complement strand
CTGATCCCGGTGCTGGGAGGCATATTACCCTTTTACTATATAGGATAGAGGCCTGGGGGCCGGCTGGTTTGCCCTGAAGGGTGTCCTGGATCAGGGTGGGGGTCCCCACTGGGGTGCCTGGCCAGTCTGGGTGAGGGGCTGAGGGCTGTTTTCAGGCTCTGCGGGTGACTGAAGCTCCCAACTGCTCCTTTTTTTTCTTTTTTCTTTTTTTTTAATTCTGGGCCAGCTTTAGCTCTGGCTCTAGCTCTGAGGCTTCTGCTGCTGGTTTTATAATCGAAACAATGTATAACTCCAGCTCTGAGATCCCCGGCTGGCTGAAAGTGTTACAAAGTTTCAAACTGCCAGCTCAGAGGCCGGCAGCGCAGGCGCAGGCGGGGAACGTTGGCTTCCTCCTTCAATGAAGGAAGCAAGCCTCATGTTCGCTTTAAGCTGCCTGGCTGCCAGCCGCCATCTTGGCTGTCAGTTAATTATCCATATACTCACTGATTAGCCAATGGGAAGGGTAGTGGTCGTACGCCAATTACCATGTTTCTCTTTTATTAGTGTAGATAGACTAGAGGCCCACTGCACGAAAATTCATGCACTCAGGGGAGTCTCTCAGCCCGGCCTGCACCTTCTTGCAGTCTGGGATGCCTCGGGGGATGTCCAACTGATGGCTTAGGCCTACTCCCTGGGGTATTGGGTCTAAGCTGGCAGTCAGATATCCCTCTGGAACCCCGGGAGGCCTTGGGGGATGTCCAACTAACACCTTTGGTCCGCTCCCCACGGGGAGTGGTCCTAAGCCATTAGTCAGACATCCTTAACACTGCTGTGGAGGCAGGAGAGGCTCCCGCCACCACTGCTGTGCTGGCCAGCCATGAGCTGGCTTCTGGTTGAGCAGTGCTCCCCCTGTGGAAGTGCACTGACCACTGGGGGCAGCTCCTGCATTGAGCGTCTGCCCCCTGGTGGTCCATGCACATCATAGCAACTGGTCGTTCCTGGTCATTCTGCCATTAGGGTCAATTTGCATATTACCCTTTTATTATATAGGATGGGAATAAAATAAAATATATTTAATAGTAAATTAAATTATAAAATTATTCTACTTTAAAAGCAGCAAATCTTTTGAATGATGATATGGTAATAAAAGTGGTAAAATTTCCAGTAGGTATAAGATGAGCCATAGACATGTGCACTCCAAGATTTCAGCCTTCCTTTAACCTTTGTCATTCTATATAGATGGACACCTTTTTTTTTTCCCTCTTTCTTTTATATATGTAATGTTCTGAGATAGGTTGTAAGTTTGTTGAAGCTCTGTTCACTTTGCCATCCAACTTCTAGGAGACTGAAACTAATGTTATGAACTATCTCTATGTCAACCTAATAGAATAAGGTCCTGTTCTAAACAAAATAATGACCCGACATGAATGCAGTGCCATCTACCTTAATTCTCATGGCACTTATGCCTAGACTGTTCTGTTCTCATGCCTCACTGACACACATGACTCCCTTAAACATGGCAGGCACTATATTAAACTGTGTCTCTGGCCTGCCTGGAACTAGATTCCTTCCTAAATCCTTATTATCCAGTGGTACAAATTTCACAGTATGCATCAAATCTGGATCAAAATTGGCTGTGGTAGGATACATATCAATGGATACTTAAATTTGAGGAATATAAAATAAATATCAACTGCTTCAATTATTCTTTCAAATTATGGATATTAGTAAGGCCATTAAAATAAACACATAAATTGAATCTGGAATAAAAATGCTGCAAATTCATACTTCCACATTTGTACATAGCTCATTATTCTTTTTCTTACAGTTTCAACAATATTTAAATCATTTTTCAAAATTTTACTGTTTCTATATGTTTTTGCACAATCCTTTAATACTCTAAAAATATTTTTAAATTGATTACTGTATGTATGTTTTAGAGAGATGAATATACATATTTTGAAGCATCACAGATTGGGCTTGTTGAAAACAAGTATCATAGAGAAATTATTAAGAAACTAGAGAACCAATGCATGAAATTCATGCAAGGGGCTCTGCCCTCACAGCTGCAGTAGCTGCCTTGGCCCACGCAGCCCCGGCTTCATCCGGAAGGTCGTTTGGCTGTCCAGTCTAATTAGCATATTACACTTTTATTATTATAAACTAGAGGTCCTGTGCATGAAATTCATGCATGGGTAGGGTCCCTAAGTCTAGCCATGCCCCCTGCTGCTGCTGCTGCCAGTCACCTCTCTCTGCAGGGCGACCGGTAGGGCAATCCGACCGGTAGGGCAATCAGGGGGCCCCCTCTGGCAACCATCTTGGCTGGCCTGGGTCCTGCAGGCTGGGGGCAGTTCCTGCATTGAGCATCTGCCCCCTGGTTGTCATTGCATGTCATAGCAACTGGTCCTTCTGTAGGTCATTCTGCTGTTCAGTCGATTTGCATATTAGGCTTTCATTATATAGGATTGAATGAAAGGGTTTATATCTAGGCTTTATAGATGGAATAAAAATATATACATCTGAAGATAAGAAAATACTGCAAATATAGTTCATTCTAAGAACTTAAAAATGTATGGAATAAATGGAAATAATCACATGGATCTTGTAAGAGAATTGTTATATGGTTATACTTCCCTAAGAATGAAACTGCCTTATTTATATATCATTTACTTTTTATTTAATTTCTAATACTATCAAAGTATAACAAGTATTGATTTAAAGTACAGAGTAATATTTTTCAACATATAATCTGTCACTTAAGGTAACTTTCTCTTCCATCTTACTTTATATTTTAGCTCAGAAAAGATATTTTCCCTCAAATTTGAAAGGGAAAAGAAGTCGATGTTTCCGAATTTTAAATTTGTAGTAAGTAGCATTAAATCACATAAAATATTAAAAATGATAAATTTGCCTGATTTTATAAATTTTCCATCCCACATTTAGCTGAAATGAAGGCCATGTCAGGAGTAGAACTATACTACTTGCAGTGATGAATAACTTGCTAACAGCAGCTACAGGGGCAGAGCCATTAGAGAGATGGATGAATGTATCAGAAAGTAGAGGCACACATATCTGCTGATGGGAAGGTCACAAAGCAAACATTAACAATTAAGAACATCAATACATACACCCACACAAAAGTTTTCTCTATAGTGACTTTTGACAGGTACGATCTCGCTCCCATATGTCTCCTGCTAAACCTCAGGGACAGTTTTAGTTTAGTAGGCAAACATGGCCACAGATTTACCTTTCAAGATGATAGAAACAACACAGACAAATATGTTTAGCTTTTTTGTGTTTTGTATACATTAAAACTAGTCTCTTTCCTGAGTACACAAATGAGACTGGTCTTTGAAGGACTATGTCACATGACACATGTAAAAGGATCTCATTTTTTGTCAGTAATTATGTGTGTTGCTCCCTATTGGCATTGCATATATAGAGATAGAAAGAGTGATTTCAGATTTTTTTAAGCGGTCATGATTATTGAATAGGTAAGCCCCTCTTACACTTTTGGGAGCAAGGAGAAAAATAAACAAAGAAAATGAAAAAATGACAGTTTCCCAACTAACATATTACTTGTTTTATTGTTTTATTTAAGGTCTCTGAGCAGTCCCTACACTAGTTATTAATACAGGTCTCAGGACAAATGACATCTAGGCACTAATGAGTATGTGAAAAAAAAAAATCTTTACTTACATTGTAAACAGCAAAGGATTCTCCAAAGAGAATGGCTCAGGTTGTCTGGAGTGAAACATGAGAGCTGGAGGGGGGAGACTGATTTTCATGTTGGCTAAGAAGTGGGGCTGTCTTTCATGAAGGCTTGTTCAGATGTGGGGTGAAAGGGGTAAGGGGAGCAAGGGGCTTGAAAGCTGTTAATGGGCAAGCATCAAATATTAAGTTTTCTCTTTATTATACTTATTTTAAGGATATCAGAATTAATCAACATAATATCAACATCTTAACTGTTGAGATAAAGTATTGTGAAATTTTCTTCTACTGAAAACTGTCATTTTTTCATTAGAATAATTATACTTCCTTTTTCATAGTATTTCTAAGAGATTTTGCCTATATTACCTTATTTTGCCCAGCAGTAAATCTGAGGAGGACTTAGATCTAAAATTATTTTTGTCAGTAATTAATATTTTCTTCATGATATCAATGCACAACTTCCAGTTTTCTAAAAAAGCACTTAGCAATTATTATTCCCTTGAACAAGAATTGATTTTTATCAGAATTCTGTTAAGGAATTGTCCATTAAAATTATGTGCATTTATAGAATCTGGGGTTAAACCTTATAACAAACATGTTTCACAACAAGTGGTAGAGATATTTTGAGGAAATATATGCAAAATATGCAGACCATAATAATAATTTAAAAACTAGGTATGTTAGCATGTTTAATATGGAGTAAAGGGCATGGGAAGAAAAGAAACCTGACATGCCTTAAGTGTCATGATGTGTCACAAACCATGTCAGGTATTTTATCTATTTTTCACACCTCTTCCATATTAGGAGTGTATGATTTTTCACAATTTATCTTTGATCATACTAGGATGCAGAGAGATTAAGAAATGTTCTCAAGGTTGCTCATCTACAAAGGTAAAACTAGAATCCAAAAAAATTCAAAAATCCATGCTCATTATGTTTTTTTAATGTTCATCATGCCAAACATATAATTATCATACAATCTGTGAAATGATATTTCAATAAAAGGCATAGGATAATTATGTATGTAACTTAAACACACACATACACACACAATTTTGTTGTATCACTATTCCATGTCCTATGTAATGTTTTAATCTTAGCTTAATTGCAGTTATCTGAATTTCCACAACAGGATCTACATTCTTAATATATTCCCTCACTATTCTTAATATGCTCCAGGCTGTTGTTATATTTCTTTCAGAACATCATGTTCTCTGTATATTTTTTTCAACTTTATATTATTCTAAGTGATCATAACGAACTCTCTCAAATTATCATAAACTGTCAGTATTATTTAATAATACTATCAGTGTCTAGTTCTTAAATTCTGTGAAATTCAGCAATTTCTGTGATATTTCCTATTATATTGATTTTCTATTGTTATAACAAATTATCACAAACTTAGCAACTTGAAACAACACAAATCTATTATCTTACATTCTTCAGGTTAGAAGTCTGAAATTCATGGGCTAAACTCAAGATGTGCACATGACTATTCCTTCGGGAAGCTCTAGCATTTTGTTTTTGTTTTTGTTTTTGTTTTCTTGCTTGTTATCAGCATCTAGAGGCCACCTCCTTCCTTGGTTCATGGCCTTTTCCTCCATCTTCAAAACCTGCAGTTACATCATTCCTACTTGTACTTTCCTCATCAGGTGTCTTCTATGACTGACTCGCCTCCTTTCTTCTGTTATTTATAAAGAGCCTTTGCTTATGTTGGGCACACGCAGATAATTCAGGACAATCTCATCATCTCAGAACCCTTAACTTAATCATATCTACAAAGTCCCTTTTTCCATAACAGACAATATGTTTACTGGTTCTGGAGATTAGTATGTAGTCATCTTTGGAGGGGGAATGGATATTATTCTACTTACCACACAAAGTAAATATTTAATATATTTTTGGATGTATTCATTTTAATACATAAAACATAATTATTGTGGTGGGGGGAGTGATTAACCGGGACACTTATATGCATACTAGAGGCCCAGTGCACAAAATTCATGCATGGGGGGTGGAGGGGTCCTCTGCCTGCAGGGATCGGGCCTAAACTGGCAATCGGACATCCCTCTCATAATCCAGGATGCTGCATGCACCAGTGACCATACTTTTCATACAGGTGAAAGGCATCTTGCTGTTGAATGGGCAGCTACATTTTTTTTGCCCTGATTATAAAAAGTAGTACATAACATGATCCTTCTGAGGCAGTAGTACCATTTTCCCCACCTTATGGGAGGAAAAACTGAAGCAGAGAGAAGTTAAGTAATTGGCTTGTCACACAGTTATAAGTGTCAGACTCAGGGCTGACCACAAAATGTGCAAGCCAGAGTCCATGCATGTCATCGCTGCATCATCCTGTTTTTGCAGTGTTAGAGTAGCCTTACCAAGTTTTAATTTTCAATCTAAGAGACTATTCCCAATATATAGGGTAGGGTCCCTAGGCCTGGCCTGTGATCAGGGCCGATCTGTGGGGTGACTGGCAGGTGGGGCGATTGGGGGGGCCCCCGCTGGCACCTGCCCTGGCTGGTGGCCTGGTGCCCCTCACTGGCTGGCCCTGCCACCCCACCCCCACCCCTCCGATCGCTGCCACTGGTCGCCCCTTCTCAAGGGGCAGATGCTCAACACAGGAGCTGTGACAACTCCTGCATTGAGTATCTGCCCCCTGGTGGTCAGTGTGCATCATAGCAACTGGTCGTTCTGCTGGTTGTTCTGCTCTTCAGTCGATTTGCATATTAGGTTTTATTATATAGGATATGCATAGCCCATGGACACAGACAATAGTGTAGTGAAGGCTTCGGAGGAACAGGTGTGGGGTGGAAAGGAAGAATGGAGGGAAAAAAGGGGACATCTTTAATACTTTCAAAAATAAAAATAAATTAAAATATATACTAGTATATACATGTATGTATATATATGTAAAATCATATATATGTGTGTGTGTACATATATACACATATATATATATAATTTTTGTCTATGTTGGGGGGCCCCCGCTGGCACCTGCCCTGGCTGGTGGCCTGGTGCCCCTCACTGGCTGGCCCTGCCACCCCACCCCCACCCCTCCGATCGCTGCCACTGGTCGCCCCTTCTCAAGGGGCAGATGCTCAACACAGGAGCTGTGACAACTCCTGCATTGAGTATCTGCCCCCTGGTGGTCAGTGTGCATCATAGCAACTGGTCGTTCTGCTGGTTGTTCTGCTCTTCAGTCGATTTGCATATTAGGTTTTATTATATAGGATATGCATAGCCCATGGACACAGACAATAGTGTAGTGAAGGCTTGGGAGGAACAGGTGTGGGGTGGAAAGGGTGAATGGGGGGGGAAAAGGGGGCATCTTTAATACTTTCAAAAATAAAAATAAAATATATATTATCTACAAACTATTTCACCTTATATTTTGCTTATAACAGATGTACACATCCCCAGTGGGAGGTGTGCAGGAGGCAGCTGATCAATGTTTCTCTCTCATTGATGTTTCTAACTCTCTCTCTCCCTTCCTCTCTGTAAAAAATCAATAAAATATATATTTTAAAAAGTAGGTATCAATCTTCACTGTCCAAATGATACAGATGTGTTTCTGAAAAGTGTGCTGGACTAGAGGGTGAGTGTGGGAAGAGCTCAGGAGATTTATCTCAGTGCAGTGGCGAATGCAATGCCGTGAGCACACTCCGCCTATACAAGCTTCCTCGGCACACCGGGAAGTGGCAGCGCCCGCCTGAGCAAACCTCCTAGAGCCCCTACATAGTACCCTGATCTTTCCTACTATTGGTTGCCCTAAGGATAGTGTAAACTTCTGATTGGTCCAGAATGTTATATATGTTGCTGCACTTACACAATAAACTTAGATCTGCGTCACTGAACCTGGTCTCCGGAGTCGGGCATGCTTCCTTAGGACTCCGTCAGCCTCACCCCCGCGGGACCCCCTGCTTCAGGTGAGGATACTTATGTTGTTATCCAAGAGCTTCTACTGACTCTTCTTGTCTAGATTAGTGAATATCAAGGAGTTTTAGTTTACCCATAGATTAAACTAGACCTGAAATCCTTTCACAGTAATATATTTTAAATCTAAAAATGTAATGTTTTCTATGTTTATCATTATCCTGACACCAACATCATAAAATAGGTTATCCCATATATCTGGCACTTATGATCTGCCTGCAGTTGGCTTAATAAAAACTGTAGTTAGATCTCATGGCCTTTAATTTAAGTATAGTATATTTAGAAGCAACACACATTGCATTTCAATTTCATTTGGCAAAGCAAGTCACTAGTATCGATATGGTTGCTCCTGAAAGGAACATGGTGATTGATTATGCCTCCATTGCAAGGAACATTTTAAGATGCCTAGCAGAGACAGATAAAGATAGGACAGAGATATATATTTGTATATAAAGAAGGACTTGAAAATATTTGGAAAAGTAATAAAGTCTATCTTACTATAAGAAACGTTTCTCCATTAATTGATTATGAGAGATTCTTCTACTTTACCTAGGTTATAAGTTTTTGTTTCTTTTTTCATACAGATATCATAAACTTATAAATCTTTTAATGTAGGATAGAATTTTAGGCAAACATAATGATGTATTAACAATAATTGTATAAGCTATATCAGAAAATAATTTTACTTCTGTCTTTCTGTCACCATCTTATCTTAATTTTACCCTGGTCTCTTTTTTTATTCATTTTTCCCAGTTTAAAAAAGATGCAGCAATTTATATACAATATAATTTTCCAAGTTTAAGTGTACTGTTTGATGAGGTTAACAATTGCATAAATCTGTGTATATTTTAGCACAATAATAATAATGGTAGTTTTTTCCAAAAATTTTTCTTGTGTTCCTCTGTAGTATCCTCTCCTGTATCACAGACCCTGACAATCAGTGATCTACTTCTTATCATACAGTTTACATTTATTAGAATGTTAAATAAATAAATAAGTAAATGAATTGTGTGTCTGACTTGTATGTCTCAATAGTCAATTCATTTATATTTCCGAGTTATAATTCATCATATGGGAAAACATCAACTTGGTAATTCATTCTTCAATGGATGATTACTTGGGTTGTTTCTAGTTTGGGAATATTATGAATAAAAGTTCTCATTCAACTCTTTATGTGGACATATATTTTTACTTCTTTTACTTAAATACCTAGAAGTGAGATAAATGTATGCCTAACATATAAGAAGCTACAAAATTGTTTCTGTCAGTTTTGCTTCACATATATTGATGCCCTTTTATTAGGGAAATGTATATTTATAACTGTTATATTGGTTGCTATATGGATTCATTATTATTATGAAGTTGCTCATAATAATTCTTGATTTTAAACTTATTTTCCCTGACATTTTTAGAACAACTCGAGTTTTCTTATTATTATTCTCTGTATAGTATCCCTTTTCCAGTCTCTTACTATTATCTATTTGTGCCTTTGTATTTTAAATGCATGTTAGGCCGCACATAGTTGGTTCTTGTTTTTCATTCAGGCTGACAATTTCTGTCTATTGATTGGAAGCATCAATTGCATTTAATGTAATTCTATTTTTTTTTTCCCTTTGGTTAATCCTCACCTGAGGATATATTCCCCCCTGCCCCTCATTGCATCTTCAGAGAGTGTGGAAGGGAAGGAGGGGTGGGGACAGCCGTGGGCAAACTACAGCCCGTGGGCCGGATTCGGCCATGAATAAAACTAAAAAAAAAAAAGACCGCACCCTTTTATGTAATGATGTTTACTTTGAATTTATATTAGTTCACACAAACACTCCATCCATGCTTTTGTTCCGGCCCTCAGGTCCAGTTTAAGAACCCATTGTGGCCCTCGAGTCAAAAAGTTTGCCCACCCCTGGGTGGGGAGATAGAAACATAGATGTAAGAGCCACATCAACTGGTTGCCTCTCACAAGTACACTGACTGTGGGCTGGGAGTGAACCCACAACCCAGGTACATGCTCGTGACCAGGAATCAAACCAAAGACACTTTGGTCCATGGCCTGGCACTCTACCTACTTAGACACACCAGTGAGGGAAATGTAATTCTTGATATTTTTTGTTTATTATATCAGTTTGCTATTTTCATTTGTTTCAACTGTTTTCTTTCCTTTGTTTCTTGTCTTATTATGTATCAATCATTTTTAACGTTTATTTTTCATTATCATGTTTTAGCTGTCTTTCTTTCCATTTTTTTAATTTTTTTTATATTTTATTGGTTTTTTACAGAGAGGAAGGGAGAGGGATAGAGAGTTAGAAACATCCATGAGAGAGAAACATCGATCAGCTGCCTCCTGCACACTCCCCACTGGGGATGTTCCCGCAACCAAGGTACATGCCCTTGACCGGAATAAAACCTGGGACCCTTCAGTCCGCAGGCCGACGCTCTATCCACTGAGCCAAACTGGTTAGGGCTTTCTTTCCATTTTTATATGTTATACTAACTTACTTAGTGTTAATGTTGAATTACATTGTAAATAATTTTCTCTAGTTTATAGCTTGTTTTCCACACTTGTTGATTATAATTTGCGTAAAGAACACAAAACTTTTTAATGTTTAACACTTTTCATATTTTATCTAAGTAATTTTCCATACTTAAATCCATAAACATGTTTATTCTGAGTTCATAAAAATATTTTTCTACAATTAAGACAGAAATTAATTTATGCTTGATTTTTAGTGTGATTTAAGAAAATAAATCATTTTTGTGATATTTCCATTAAAAATAATCAACTACATTAGCACCTTTAGTGATTAAGCTATTCTTACAACACTAATCTTCATCCAACACCTGTGTCATGTAAAAGTTTTGTTTACATGAGTCTGTGCATGAAATCTATTCTGTTCCATTGATTTGTATGCCAATTCCTTCACCAAAATTTCACTTTCTTAAGAACTCTTAATGTATTATGGAAACTCTTCCTTGGTCAACTTATCA
>NW_005363209.1:3759077-3785452 GCF_000412655.1 Myotis brandtii | reverse complement strand
ATTTAAATCCTCTCAGCCATAGACTTTTAAAATATCAATATTTTTACTAAGGCCATTTATATATTTTTAAAAGTTTTATATTTTTCTATAAAAGGCTATTACATGTTTTGTTAGAGTTCATCCAATATATTTCAAACTTTGATACTGTCATAACGCTGTTTTTAACTTTAATGTTCTAAATATTTGTGGCTTATATTATATACTAGCTTAATGTGTTTTTGTGGTTTATATTATATATTAGATTAATATGACAGTCTCAGTAAACGCTCTTATTAATTCTAATATATTTCCTAAATGTGTTACTGTGTTTTTACAGAGATAATTTTATCATCTTTGTATAAAGACATTTATTATAGCTAAATGTTTTTATTCTTATTTGAAGCATGTCTCATAAAATGTAGGAAATGAAAACATTATTGCCTCATTCCTGATTTTAGTGTTAATGTTATTTAACTTTTAAAAATCACATTTTATGATTGACATAATTTTTTCAAGATTTTTTTTATCTGATTAAGAGAAATTGAGACATAAAGTTTGTACTTTTTAAACGTGGGTTTTTTTTTTCATCTATTGAGCAGTTTTTGTTTATTTGATTTGGTTTGTTTTGTTAAATAATCTGTGAAATTACATCAATAGATCTTCTAATATTGGAGTAATACATATTTTATACTAAATTCAAATTTATCATAAAGAGTATGCTTGTAAATCTCTTCACTTAGCTTGAGATAATATGTTAATTATTTTTGTATAACAATTTTATGAGTCAGAATAATCTGTAAAATCCTTTCTCTCTGAATATTGCTCTACATGATCTTTGTAATAAGCATTCATATTTGAGTGCATCAATAGTTTGTTCCTTTGCATAACTGGATGATATTACATTAATAAATATATAAATACACAATATAGAAATTCTAGGGACTCAGACTAGCCAAAACAATCTTAAAATAATCTTGAAAAATATGAACAAAGTTGAAGAACTTGTATTTCCAGATTTCAAAACTTAATATAAAACTGCAGTGACCAAAATAGTGGGGTACTGGCATAAGGATTGCCATAAAATTCAATGGGATAGAATTGAGAGTTCATAAATAAACACAAATCTCTATTGCTAATGGATTTCCAACAAGAGTGCCAAGATAATTCAATAGGGAAATAATAGTCTTTTCAAGAAATTGTGTGGAAACAACTAGATATCCATAAAGGAATGAAATTGAAACCCTATCTCACACCATATGCAAAAATAACTCAAAATATACAAATGAATTAAATATAAAAGCTAACATTATAAAATCTTGGAAAAATTTATAAGAATAAATTTTGTATTTTGCAAGGTATTCTTAGATATGGCATCAAAGTATGAGCAACAAAAGAAAAAACAGATAAATTGATTAAAAATAATAATGATAAAGACTAAATAAATTTCATCAAAATTAAAACTTTTTGCATCAAAGGACATTATCAATAAAGTAAAAAAAAAAACCAAAAACACCTACAGAATAGGCAAGTATTTGTAAGTATGTAACATAGATGATATCCTTATTCATTAGGAAAATGAAAATCTAAACCACAATGAAACACCACTTCACACCCACTTGAATGGCAATAATAAAAAATGTGGAAAATAATGAGTGTTGACAAGGATATGGAGAAACTTCAACCCTCATATACAGTATTGCTGGTGGTAATATAAAGTCATGCTGCCACTGGGGAAAATACTTGGTGTACCAGTTAATAATGCAGATTTTTTTCAATAGATGGAGTTACACATATATTGACATATATGCGATCTGATATGTATGTAATTTTGTTGTATTGACAACAAGCTTCAAAACTTCATATGTCAAATTTGCTGAAGGTGTTAACATCATAGATATTTTTACACTTAAAAATGTTGAATTTCGTGCCAAAAAGAGCATTTGCGGGAAGATTTAATTCATTACATTATTTTGAAGAAAAAAGCATAAAGGGGAAACAACCCACATTTCCAAAAATGGATGAATAGAGAAACAAAATGTAACATATGCATAACTATGTTTTCATAGAAAAACATACTGATACAAGCTACAATGCGGTTGAATATGAAAACATACTAAGTATGAGAAGATAATCATAAAAGGACACACATTTGTGTGATTCCATTTATATTAAACTAGAGGCCTGGTGCACGGATTTATGCACGGGTGGGGTCCCTCAACCTGGCCTGTGCCCCTTTGCAATCTGGGACCCACTGGGGGATGTAGCAGTGCTGAAGCAGCCGGTGGCCGGGGAAGAACCTGAGCCAGGCCCGGGTGCCACACCGACCCCGGTCCCTCTGTGCCTGCGCCACTGTGGAGACGGGAGAGGCTCCTGCCACTACAGCTGCACTAGCCAGCCATGAGCCCGGTTTCTGGCTGAGCAGCGCTTCTGCTGTGTGAGCGCACTGACCACCAGGAGGCAGCTCCTGCATTGAGCATCTGTCCCCTGGTGGTCAGTGCGCGTCATAGCGACTGGCTGACTAGTCGTTCTGGTTGTTTTGGTCATTCCAGTCTTAATGGTCATTTAGGCTTTTATATATATAAATATCCAGAATAGTTAAATCCATAAATACAAAAAGTATGTTTGTGTTTGCCAGGGAATAGAGGAAGTGGAGAAAGTGAAGTAACTTTAATGGCATGGAAATTTCTTTTTTAAAAAATATATATTTTATTGATTTTTTACAGAGAGGAAGGGAGAGGGATAGAGAGTTAGAATCATCGATGAGAGAGAAACACCGATCAGCTGCCTCCTGCACACCCCCTACTGGGGATGTGCCTGCAACCAAGGTACATGCCCTTGACTGAAATCAAACCTGGGACCCTTCAGTCCGCAGGCCGACGCTCTATCCGCTGAGCCAAACCGGTCAGGGCTGGAAATTTCTTTAGAAATGATAAAATTATTTTGGCACTTAATATAGTTGTGCAACATTGGGATTATAGTAAATGCCACCGAATTGTACATTTTACAATGATTTATTTTATGTTTTGAAGTGAAACTTCACTTCAAAAAGATATATTCCAAACCCAAAGTTTTTTCAAATTGGTCATTTGTTCTTCCACGAAGTTATTTCCCCCCTTCACAGAGGTCTAAGAACAGGACACAAAAATTCCCTTAACATCTTCCTTAGTGTGGCAGTTTATTTGTTTTTCCTTCCCTAGAGCACTCAGTGTGGATCCTGCTTTACAGTGATTCCAGACTTATATTGATGTTTCCATGTGGGCAGGCCTTCGGGTGTTTGCTCTTTCCTCTGCATGGAGCCTGTAACAGCCTGAGCTATAGGAAACCGAGAATTATATTTTCCCTAGATCAAGTGCCAACTTCAGGCTTCATCCATTTAGATTTTGACCTTTGAGATTTTTCTCTAACTCTATTGCTGCCTCAGCTCTAATATATCTTGTGTTTTAAATAGCATTTTAGGTGTTTTGTGCCAAGTTTTGTCTTAGGTTCTCTAGGCTACTAGATTGCCAAAAAAATAAAAATAAATAAGAGTCATACTGCTTGGTCATTTACTTATTTTCAAACTTGATGCTGAAAATGGTATTTCCAGGATTATAATAATTTTATTGCAAAATATGATTTTATATTGAAAAATTCAATTGGCAGTTTTCTTCTTCTTTTTAATCTTTCTCTGATATCTGAAAATTTGCCTACACCTTCCGTATCATCAAGATTTCCACTCTCTACTAATTTTCTTTTCCTTTGTCTGAATGTTACCAATTGGGGTTACCAGCTGGGACCTTGGTTCTTTTCAACAATGAGGAAAAGATTTTAAGGTCAATGAAAATGAAAGTAAAGCAAAATGGGTTTTTTTGAAGACACATTGCAAATATGGAGCAGGCAAGGAGAGAGAGAGAGAGAGAGAAAGAGAGAGAGAGAGAGAGAGAGGAGAGAGAATGTCCTGGCTGCTTACATTTCAAAGCCGAGCAGGTCAGTCAAGAGAGATCATGGCCCCGAACTCAGGGTTTCTGGGTGGAGACTTTAATTTGCATTCAGGGATGAGTGACTGAAACTGTCTTTCTTCTGGGCATGACCTACCCATAATGCATACAGAAAAACCCACAGGTGGGCGGGGTGAAAACCTAAATGCAAATATCATTATAATTAGTCCAAGACTCTGGCAAGGTCACATTGAGGTCATGTCATTTTCCTCTGAGCTTGTGTTAAGAACCAACTGACTGGCTCAAAACCCACCTGCTGGCAGTCCGCTGGCTGCTGGGCTGGCCAAGGAGAGGCAGTCTGAAGGCAATGTCGGGCTGACCCCTGTTCTGGACCCCAGGGCAGGCCCCACCCCAGCCACTCATGTCTAACTTCCTACCTGACATGCACACTGACATTTTTCTTATATCTGTGCTTCTTTTATCTATACTAGTGCTTCTCAACTTTATGTCTTATAATCACCTGGAAACATTTGAATATTATTGTAAATACTTAATATGAGGCCTGTTACATCAGAACCTACAGTGTTATATCTGTGCATCTTTATATTTGTAATCTCTAAGTGGCTTTGATAAACAGATCAAATATACACTACATCTCTTCAATTTGATAATATTTATTCCTGGGTAATATTTATCTCATTACATACTTCAAATTCAATAAGTGAAATACTGAACTAATAAACTTTTAAGATCAACTATTGCTGTCTAGTTAATAGCAACACTACTCATTCTATTATCTAAACCAAATATTTGGTGTTTTTATATATTTATTCTCATATATTAAATGTATTTTATGGCCACTATTGGGCATCATGAAAGAATGAGTCAATTTCTGAAGAGAGGAATTTAAAAATTGATGAAATTTAAGAGTTAGTAATAAAAAAAATTCATCCAGATTAAAACTACCAAGTTAAATTGACATAGGAAGAGTCAGGAAAGCCAAGAGAAAAAATAGTCCATGTCCATAGATAACTAATGGGTATGGAGTGAGATAACTCTGAGCTGTTGAACAAAAGCCTCTTCAATGTATAAAACTTTGCTATAGTTATTTTTAGTAGTGTGACTTAAAATTTAATTAAGAATAGGGTCAACTCCTCCTACTCAAAAACTCATTCACTAAGTGCCACTAGAGGTTCTCAGAATTTGCCTGATGTTAAAACATTGCTTGCCTTTTTATTTCTAGGTTTGAGGTTAGGCCTTCACCACTGTTAGACTATCTAATATGAATGTCAGGGTTTTATATTCCTAAGCAGCAGACAGTCTATAAAGAGGTGAGGCAGCAGCAATTTCTTCAGTGTAGATTCATTGCCCCCATATGGAACATCTTTGTAGATGAGAAAGTTTATGATAACGAATGGGATTTAGACGTTTCGGTGGATTCTCATAGTGATGGTAAGGATAGAGAGCATGGGACTATCTAATATGAATGTCAGGGTTTTATATTCCTAAGCAGCAGACAGTCTATAAAGAGGTGAGGCAGCAGCAATTTCTTCAGTGTAGATTCATTGCCCCCATATGGAACATCTTTGTAGATGAGAAAGTTTATGATAACGAATGGGATTTAGACGTTTCGGTGGATTCTCATAGTGATGGTAAGGATAGAGAGAACAGGTACAGAGAGCATGGAATTTGTGGTCTCTTTCTTCTTACAGCAGTTCAGGTAGTTATCCGCCAGCATAGCGGGGTGCCTTTCACCTGGATATTGCTTCCTGGTCAACCTCTTTGGGGTATAAATGCTTGGAGCCCATGGTATCTTTATGAGTCTGTGGGTATCATCTACATTCCTAGCTGTTTCAGTTGCTTAGGAGTAGATAACTGTGAGGGATCAGAGGTCCATGGGGGAGTAACTGCAAAGAAAATGTATTAGCCTTGAGATTATGTTTCTGAGTGAAGAAGCACAGTACAAATTATATTCTTCAATGTGTAAATGTTGTGCTAAGTCACATGTATTTGCTCAGTACACCAGAGATATATCTTGGGATTTCTCATACAAAAAATGCTAACAATAAAAGAGTACCTTTTATCCCACTTTCCGTTACTTTTTGTCTGCCTCCATCCAGGATATACTGGGGCAGGGTGATGATTCTGTCAAGATAAGATTAATAGTAAATAAGATGTCCCTATGCCCCTGCATAATCCCATCAAAATGCCAGGCAGTGGCACTCCAATTTTTGTCCAATTTCTAACCTCTAAGAAATATAACCAACTGAACTTAGTGACCAACAGAATCTGCAAGAGAGGGTGAGAGAGTATCTAAAATAACCTCCACATGGCAGGTGTGAAAGGGAGAGTTGATGGCAGTGCCACCATAGATATTATTGCAGAAGAACATATAACCTTGGGGGACATAGAAGAAAATTATTTTTAGTGGTATAGGATCTGCTGCTTTATACAAAACTGTAAATGTACATTTACCATTATTGACAATGTATGATCACTACCAGTTTTGGTGATAGTATATATTATTCCATCTGTGCTCTCAGGGACAGAAACAAAATTCTCTTTATTTCACAATTCCATGTGTAGGATATTTTGAAGTACAATATATATGATTTCTGTCACAGCTGAGTATCAATTTACTTCATCATCACACTCAGAGTATTAGAGTTTATATACAGGAGACAAGTAGTAGATGAAACTGACTGATCTGAGAATGATAACAGGCAGACAGATAGTAATTGGATATACTGAAAGGTGAAGGTTGGAAGAAATTTTATTGTGTTTTAAAAACATTACAAGTTAAAACAGGTTGTATTCCAGCTTATTGGATGCTTTTTTTTTCACAAATAAGTATTAATAATAATTATTTAATTCTCTCAACATTGAATGGATCACCCTGTTTCCAATATTTATCTTGATCATGCATATATTCTAAATTTAATGTAACTTTAAACAAGATTTATTTTTTCTCAAGATCCAAATTTTAAATAAAACCGGCCATATGTATAGATTCTAATATAAACTAAAGGAAAAGCTCATTTTAATTGTGTACTTTTTGCATTTGAATTGTCTCACGTACTTTAAGGATTGCAAGTGCTAAGCTGTTAGGGTATTATTAGCATTTCTATTAGTGGTTTCAGTCAAGAGAAAGCAGATAGCCTCATTTTCCTGCTATTTATAAAGCAAACACTAAAAATAAAATATATCCAATCCAAATATTTTTTTAACTAAATTTAAGTACATATCAATGAAACATTGGCAAAAGTTTGTTCCAAATTTCTGGCACAAAACTGTACCCACATTGTTGTTTGGAAACCACAGCTTGCGAGCATTTAATAAGCCACGGGCTGCCTAATCCGCTGAAACGTTTCTTCTAGTTATGTGCCCTGTCTTTCTGTGCACTAGAGGCAGTTACTCCCTCTCCACTCCAATCTTTTCACCTTCCCTCTATCATAATGATTTCTTTTTTACAATTTAAAAGAAAAATGGCAACTTTAGAATGATTTGGAACTTACAGAAAAATTGCAAAAGTAGTTCATAGAATTATCATATACCCTCATCCACATTCTCCTTTTATGAACTTCTAACACTAGTGAGGGAAACCTGTCACAATGAACCATATGATACATTCTTATTAGCTAAATCTGCACTTTATTCAGGTTTTTTTAAATTTATATTCTCTCCTAGGATATCATCCAAGCTTTCACATTGCATAGTCATAATATGCTCCTCTTAGATGTGACAGTTTCTCACTTTTTTGGATTGATGACCTTGACAATTTTGAGGAAGACTGGTTATATATTTTGTACAATGACTTTTAATTGGGAATTATCTGTTGCTTTCCCCAGGATAAGACTGGGAGTCCCACTATGTGCTTTTTGGTAAGAAGACCACAGTTGTAAAGTGTCATTTTCATTATATCATACTTTACCAGAAAATTAAATCCCCCTGTCACTCGTGGGAGTGAGGTAGAGGTTCTTGGGGCACTTGCTGAAATAAGCATTTTCAGAACTCCCCATGGAAGGATGGACTTGGAAGAAGGCTTTATTTGCATGGAGTTACATTTCCTGGGTCCCAAGTCCCTGCCCCTTAGGCCAGTCCTGGACAAGGTGCAGCTGGGGTTCCAGCAGAGCCAGAAGCAAGGCCAGTGTCCAGAGCTTCTGTTCCATGTTGCAACCAGGTCCAGTTCAGCACTCAGGCTAATTAAAGTCCGTCAGTCCATTGTGTGGGTCCCCCATGGCCATGCACAAGGTGGGCACAGAGAGCGCATCTCCCTTCCCCAGGAGAGCCAGGAACCGAGCAAGCCAGAGAGAGAAGAGAGAGAGAAAGAAGGAAGGACTGTCCTTTGTTTGGAAGTTTCTACATTTAGGTCTTCCATGCTTGCAGTGGCCACGCCCATTCTGGCCACTAATTTGTTCCCAGGTATGACTGGCAGACAGGTAGGCACTGTCCCATGTCAATCAGACCTTTACTGATCATGTATCTCATCTGCCTTTGTCTAGTTCTTTCCCCATCAATCAGTGTGGAACAGACTTGGATGATGTTAAATGCAGCTTTTTGGCAAAGCTGTATAAATGGCATGCCTATATCTAGTCTTCCCTTTCCTCCTGCTGTAAATAATAACCAGGTTATTACAATGTCATCAATACCAAGAGAACAAATTATCTACATAACTTATCATTGTTGATGTTGGCTTTGCTCAGCTGGCTTAAGTAATGTTTGTCAGGTTCTCTCCACTATAAAGTTACTTTTTTATTTTTTTACGTTTCCATACAAGAATCTTTGGAAGGAAGTCACGCCACTGAAGGAGTCAAGGGTTATGCCCTTCCATCTTGATTGTGGAGTATTTGGAATTCTTCTGCATGGGACATTGACCTAATTCACTCCATTTATTTATTCAATACTTAATTTATTTATATCAGTATGAAAATGGATTTTTCTTTTATGCTTTCTGCATAATCCAATGCAACTTGTTTTCCCCCTTACAATGCTTCAGTTTAGTACATTGGGGTTCATTTACCAAGCTCTAATGTCCATTTGAGTTAACTCATCTTTGTTTCTTTTGTTTTCTCTTGTTTTTCATTTGTTTGTTTTTAGTGCCTTAATTTTGGCAATGTAAGCACTTTAAGATCCTCTTGCATATTTCCTGTCCCAGTTCTAGAATTAGCCATTTCTCCTAGGGACTATAATTTCTTTTATTGGAGAATGATCTTAGAAACCAGGATGTGTGTGTCAGGATCATTGCTATCAGTAGCAATTTTTTTTCTAAAAAAACGCCATAAATGTATTTATATGTGTGTGTGTGCGTATATATGTATATATATATATAATCATCTGCAATACTTTGTTTCTTCATTGATTTTTCAGTTCAAGTTCATTACAAATTTTTTATGTCTCATTCAAAGACTCTTTGAGGTATAGTTCATATCTTTTCATTAATATGATAATGAAAATATAATTGGAAGAAAGCAAAGGACAGGCATTATACCCAGTATAGTGAGAAGGTCTCTTGAGAAAATATATTGATTTTTTAAAAATTGTATACTGCTGTGTGTAAATTATCATATAATTTATGGCTTTAAAAAACCATTCATTTATCATCTCACAGTATTGTCAGATCAAAAAAATCAAGTCACAACTAAGCTGGTCCTATGCTCAGAGTCTCCCAGTGCTAACATAAAGTTATTGGACAGGCTGTGTTCTTATATGGAGTTTGAGATTCTTAGGCTTATGTTTGCTGAAGCTCAGTTCCTTGAAGTTGTAGGACTGAGGTCCTATTCCAGCTGTCATTCAGGTGCCACTCTTACCTTTAGAGGTCATTCATATTCCTTTCCATATTGTCTCTCCAATTTCAAAGTCAGCAAAGGAAAACCTCTCATGTTGAATTCCTCTCATGCTTTGAGTCCCCCTCGCCTGTTTTTCCCCAGGAAAAGTCTAGTCTCTTTTAAGGCTTCAACTAATTAGATCCTGCCTCCTAAAAGATCAGTTCCCTTTCTTAATGTCAACTGTGCCATATCAAAAAGCTAATAATGGGAATGACATAAATCATATTCACAATCGCATGGATTATACAAAATGTGTAGACTGGGACAGAAATCTTGGAGACCATCTTAGAATTCTGTTTACTACAGGTTTATATTTTGAAAATTTAATGAAACCAGTTACAGAATGAAGACAGCAGCCACTGGGAAGAAAGAGATAAGCAATAGCAAGATATGTAAAGAAAAATTATACATAATTCTGGATTAATACAGTAGGAGATTTCTAGTCACGCATTATGGAATATGAGACTATATATACATGTTGGCTACGATTATGAATGACTTCATTTCATGATAAGCAGGCTGTAATTTTTCTGTAGTTGGCGGAGCATTTTAATCAAGACAGTAACAGTAAAATTTGTTACACTGTTAAAATACCTAGGCAACAGTGAAAGTGGTAATTCTGCATAATACCTAGATTCAGAATCAGTAAATAGGTTCAAGCAAGGGTTGATGAAAGCCTAATATATGAAAATGATAATAGGAAAAAGAAGCTTGAACAGCTAGCCTTGGAAATTGGGTGCCTATAAGGCTTCAGTTGGGTAAGCCATGGAAAGATTGCCCAGGAAAAGGCATGACCAAAAACACAGGAGAGGGAAACTTTGGGATCTGTTAGGAGAATTTTAGAGTTATTGATTATGAATCACAGGATATATGTGAAGGTTTGTGGGAAGTGAGACTAGAAAGCTAGAACCAATCATTCTGTAAAGTATCTTGAATGAAAACATGCTGGAAAAAGTAATCATTTGTGTGCATTTGATATTATTGAAGTATTCTAGTGTATTTTTTTTAAGGAGAAACCCTGAAAATACCAGGATACCAAAAACTAGAAAGTAGAAAGAAGTACATCAACAATTACAGAATTGAAACATTAATTTTACTTAGGCTTCTGATGACCAGAATTGAAATGTTTAATCTTCCACTTAGTTACTAAGTAATCTTGTTCAAATTGTTTAAGAAAATAGTCAGGTAACAGTTTGTATCATGAAGTTTTGCATACATTATCTTTAATTCTGGCAATAATAATATTAAATAGGTACTACTTTGTCTTTGAAACCTGCTAGAACCTCCCCAATAACCTCAGCACTCTCTTCCTCTGCCTAATCTGGGGGAAATGACTGGGGACAGACGAAGGAAACTTACAGGTAAACAGTGACAGTGGGGGAGAAGACACTACCCTCCTCCACATCTTCTTTTTCTTTCTTTGACTCTAGAGCCAGCCAGAAATTATGCACAGATTTGCAAGAAATACTTCTCAGTTTTATAAATGACAGGTGTCTATCTGACAACCATCATGTCAAAACTGAAATAAACTTTGTCACGTATTAGAATGTTATATACATCCACATAGAAAATACATTTCTATTTTTATTTTTGGAAAGAAAGTTTTTGTGAGTGTACAAGCAAAATTAAGTTCAGGCAGGCTGAAGAGACTATTACACATTGCATGAAATTGCGAATAAATAAGCCTGATGTACACAGAGTGGAAAGAGAAGTGGGCATATGGCAACTATCCATTTCATTTTATCAGTCTAGATAACTTGATTTTCTTTGTTTTGACATTGTCTGGCTATCTAGATGGCTCCACTTAACTGATAATAGTCAATTTCTATGTTGCTTTATGTTTATATTTAGCTTGAGCCCAGGAAGTGTTTTTGTCTTCTTTTGGGATATCTGCTTAGGAATCTGAATGAAGAGAGAATTGTCATGAAAAGACACAGCAGGGTCCTAGCTGGTTTTGCTCAGTGGATAGAGAATCAGCCTGTTGACTAAAGGGTCTCGAGTTCAATTCCGGTCAAGGACACATGCCCAGGTTGTAGGCTCGAACCCCGGTGGGGGGTGTGCAGGAGGCAGACAATATAAGTGAAACAACAAATCAATGTTTTTCTCTCTCTTTCCCTTCCTCTCTCATATATATATTAATATATATATTAAAAAAGAGAAGAAAAGAGACAGCAAGGTAGATATTGGAAAGGGAATATGCATGGATATTTTTTAAGTTGACTTTAGAATGTACGAGGTAAAAAAAAAAAGAATAAAAAACTATCAAAGGTATATAGGCCTATTAGTAAGTACCTATCATCAGCAAAAGCATTATATAGAGAGAACTCTTTTATCAGAGCACAATTTTTTTATGAGTATATTTCCTAATCCACCTTCTTAAGCATTAGAGATAATACAAGTGTGAAATTTCTATTGTTTTCCAGAACGCCTTATGTTTACTTTACCTTTGATCTTGCTTTATAAAGTACTGTATGTAAATCAGTATTTTATTTAAAATTTTAATAAATTGAGGAAATGGGTTCTAGGTGAAAAATGAGGTGGAATCTTCAAGATTTAAAGATCATGTTAAAATTTTACTTATATTTCATAGTTCATAAAGCATATTACCTGCCTAATCTGATATGGTCATGATTATCATGGGAATTGAGAAAATGCCCACTATTATTATTTTTATTATTTATTGGGTAAGAATTTTATAATACTTTGAAGGAAAATCTTGAAGATATTTCCTCTATTCGGAATAAATAGATATGTAATTGAGAATGTGTCCTATAAATTCTGATCGTCACATTTCCAGAACCTTTTATTTCCTTCCCAATGTTATTTGTACTTAGGTAGCAACAATAGGTGGCAGCCCCTTTCAGAACTCTATGCACCTGTACCTCCTTCACTTACTTTCTCTTCGCTCTCATAGTCCTTACCTAGTCTCCTAAAATAGACATAGAAAATTGTGAGGGGCTTGTAATTCTAAATTTTAAGCCTGAATTTTTCTTGGGTTTGCTTTAAGTCTGTAAACATTTTCTCTATTTCAAAAATCACTCTCTTACAGAGTAAATGACTTTCATGTTAAGATTCTTGTCTATGCTTTCAAAATTCTCTCAGATGTATATGAGGTAGAATTAAAGTCAACCTGACCAATTTTCCTCTTGCCTGACTAAATGGGTTTCTTTGACTGAACGGGGGAGGGTCACATACTAGAGAGGGAAGGAAAACAATACAGAGATAAATATTTCAAGACACTATTCCAGTACATAAGTTTACAGATGAGAAAAGTAAGGTTCACAGTAATTGTCCTCCTTATGATTATAGAGATAGTTTAGCTTCCCTTGGTTAAATCTCATGGAACGATCTTTTGATACAATGATCTGATTTATCTCATGCAGGAATATACTCAGTTGGAGAAATGTGGAATGTGTGCTCTTCTTTTGAAAACTAAATTTTGATTAGGTAGAGACTGGTAGATATTTTAGAGCAGTGATTGATGCACAGTAGGCATGGGGACATTGAGAAGGTTATAACTCACAGCTTGCAGGTTGGAAATTTATGAAGGGCAAGTGGCATTTTCAGAGAAGGGCAAACTCGGAAACTGGATAAATGGAGTTTCATATACAATGGTATTCATATGCCAGGAGTCATAAGTTATTTGATTATGGGTTACATTTGGGCTTGGAAAGGGGAAAGGTAAGGAAGGACTGGTAAAAGTTGTGGGAAATGAGGCTTGTGTGTAGGTCAGGAATAATCTTATACATTATTCATTTCAAAGGCAAAAATTATAATTTCAAGAGACAAAAATAATAACATGATTAAAGCTGTGATTTGGAAAGAGAATCAGTGATGGCAGAATGTTGAAATAAAACTTCTTGGCAGGAAGAACAGTTAGGAAATAACCCGAGTATCCCAAGAAGAAGTGAATGGTTCATACTTTAAATAAGGGCAAGCAGTGTTATGAAGAAAGAAGGGCAGATCAAGATATATTTAGTAGGAAAAACCACCAGGGCGTAATGGCTGATGGTATGAGAGATTGTGTGTGAAACATCTGATATCTGGCATATACAGCTATTCAATTAATATCCAATCTCCTCTTTCTTGAAATTTATGTTGAATTTCCTCTTACATGATTATTACTCAGACAAGTCTACCATGGATGTTATGTCAATATAGCACCTAATACAACTGATGTATGATTTGCAGAGGTCTTATATAAAAGGCCAGGAAAAAGGAAATAGTGTCCATTTACAAGTTTGACTACATGGGCACTGGTTTACATACCAATGTTGAATTTCATGTACTTATACAAATATATGTATTATACTAGATTACCTGAAATGTGGATATTATTTCTATAAATTTAGAAAACCATGATGGTATCAAACTAGTGTGAAATTAGTATTTGCAAAACCAAAGATTGGTAAATCTTGCTACTCTCTGTAGTTCTACATTTTACAAGTTAAAAGCAGAATAGGATTTATAGTAATAAACACTAATAGTATCCAACAAGCAAAATTGTACAAGTATCTTTGTTATTTCTCACCGCCACTCTGCAGTTCATGCCTTTGTTTTTGTGTGTTTCTTTTTAATCTGAATTCATAAGTTTTTAAAATATTTTTATTGATTTCAGATAGGAAGGGAGAGGGAAAGAGAGAAACATCAATATAGAAACATCAATAATGAGAGAGAATCATTGATCTGCTGCCTCCTGCATGCCCCCCACTGGGGACTGAGCCTGCAACTGGGCATGGGCCCTTGACCAGAATTGAACCTGGGACCCTTCAGTCCACAGGCCTACACTCTATCTACTGAGCCAAACCAGCTAGGGCTCATAACAGTTTTAATGGATTAAATTGATAAGTGCCATCAAGAATCTGAAAGCAATTTAAAAAAGAAAGGAAATAGGAATAAAAGAAAAGGAAAGGAATATTATTCTGAGAGTTAAATATGAACCATAAATTTCCCTCAACCCCCTTGTATACTATTTATTCTTAATATCTTTTCAAATGTTCTCTGCTTCTCTGTAAATACTGTTGGTAGTTTCACTTCACTTGGGTTCTTACTCTATACTCATAATATTAATACACTTGAGGCCCAGTGCATCGAAATTTGTGCACCAGGGGGGTGTCCCTCAGCCTGGCCTATGCTCTCTCACAGTCCAGGAGTCCTCAGGGGATGTCCTACTGACGGCTTAGGCCCTCTCCCTGTGGGGAACGGGCTTAAGTTGTAGTCTGGCCTCCCTCTGCGGGAGGTGTCCAGAGGGATGATCAGGGGATGGTGCTGCCCCCATCACCCTGCCACTGTCGCCGCCCGGCCTCCCTCTGCGGGAAGCAACTGGATGGGCTGATCAGGGGACGGTGCCAGCGCCCCCCATCGCCCCTCCGCTGCCACTGCTCACCGCCCCCCCCATCGCCATTCCCTCCCTCTGCCCACTGGCATGCGCCTTGGCTGGCCTGATTGTTCCACCATTCAGTGATTTGCATATTACACTTTTAATATATAAGATTGGGGAAATCCTGTTTATTTCACCTTTAAAGATATCTTCAAATGGCATGGAAACACCTCTGAGAATGATGTATTCTGTTTTATATTGGTGGGACTGTAAATAAATTATATTAGGACATTTGATTGCATTACTATTAAAATGATTTGTATACTACCATATCATTTGTTGTTTGTTGTTGTGTGTTTTGCTTTAAAAGAGTGCTTTTAGTCTTTATTTGAAATCTGCTCTCCTCCAGTTCACAAATGTGTCATACACTGAATGGAGGAATCAGAGGACTATACTTAGGCCATTTCACTATCTTGTTCAATTAATATCTACAAACTATGGAGTCTATCAGCAGGGAGCTGTTGATCTGTGGTTTCTAATCTGCCTTTTCATTTGCATACTAAGTATAGGAAGACCAACAACTATGTGGGCCCAATTACTCCCACTTTCAACATACACTATGTTCACTGATAAATTAGTTTGGAAAAATTATGTAGAGAACTTCAGGGTGAGAATTGGAGTCCCAAGAAAATTAAACAAAAATATAAGAAGAATTAAAGAGTTATAAACTCATACCAGATAATATAAAGTAATAAATATCCATGATTATGTTAATAAAATAATAAACAAATAATGTATTAGGATTAGATAAAAGTTTATATTTTAAAACAATGGTTCTCATTAATAACTGTATCAAAATCATCTGTGAAATATTTAAAAATATAGGTTGGTAGAACTCTCACCCCAAACATTCCCAGAGATTACATATAAGTCAACTCTGAGTATTATTGTTTTTAAGGAGGAGTTGCTTCTACTGTTTAGATCAGAGATCATTTAACTTGGTTTCCCATTTGAATGACTGAGAAAGTCTACACATACCAATATATAGTGGCATTCTAAATCAATTGGAATTGACACCAATATATGGTGCTCTTACAATTCTAACTAGAATCTCTGTGAGTGGAATCCAGCATTGGTATTTGTAAGCTATAAAAACCATAGGACACAATTTTATTAAATTAAACTACAGTGGAAAGAAATCCAGTGACGTGTAGTTATTTGAATATTTTTTTTAGCAATAATCTTTGAATTAATGTTACAGATTACTGCTATAATTTGTTATTTGACTACTTATATAATATTTGAAGGATAGATATGATTTGTTTAATATTTGTTGTTCTGGACAGCTTACTTGATGTCTACCCTTTTATTCATGACAAAATTATTTCTGAGATGGTCATTGTTTTAAAAATTGAATTTGTCGTCTACTTTGGTTTCCTGTCACCAGTAAAAGTCTTTGAATTTTTTTAAAATATATTATTGATTTATTACAGAGGAAGGGAAAGAGATAGAGAGTTAGAAACATCGATGAGAGAGAAACATCAATCAGCCGCCTCCTGCACACCTCCCACTGGGGATGTGCCCGCAACCAAGGTACATGCCCTTGACCGGAATCGAACCCAGGACCCTTCAGTCTGAAGGCCGAGGTTCTATCCACTGAGCCAAACCAGCTACGGCAAAAGTCTTTGAATTTAAGAGATAGAGTTTCAAATTAGCTTTGAATAGAATTTTATATTTATTATGCTCTAGGAAAACTTGACTTTGAGTGACAATTGGATTTTAAAGTAGTCCCTATAATATTGTGTTCATTTTTTTATCTTTAGAAATAGATGATGAAAATCTTAACTTTTTCAGTAGTGGTACGGTATATCTTTCAGATGAACTGAGACAACTCTGTGCTAATCTTTATCAAAACGGATGTCCCATATACTCTTAAAGTCTCATTAAGAATTTGTGCTACAGCTTCCATAAACAGTGAAGTGCATCCATGGTAATATTCACCAAAAGCAGAAGCAGAATAATTGAAGCTACCACATGCTGTTCTACATATTTCTTCTAAATGGTGGGAAGATAGATATAAGTGGAAGAATCTGTATCTAGGTTAGAACAGAAACTGTAAGGGAATCTGGGAGGTAGGGATTTTAGGTATATATTTTAAATCTGAGATAACGGAGACAGGGACACACTACTAGGAGGTTGTATATAATTCAAGACAATAAAAAAAAAATCCTTCATAAGGCCCATGGAGATATTAGCAGAACAAGACTTTTTGTTTGTTTTTTCAAGCTTCAATCAATAGCACCCAAGGAAAAGCAAGTCGTACATCTGAGGATAGCTAGATAATACTATTCTGATTTCCCTGATGAAAATCAGTGTCGTGTATGGATGAATTACATAGTGGGTAGAAGTTCAGAATTTTATATAATTATGTCAAAAGAATTCATTAAATAATAAGGAATATATATAACAAATACCATATAATTCTGGGAAAAGTATTCTAAAAAAAGAAATAATTCATTTCATTTTCCACATTTAAACTTCATTCAGTTACTATTTTTTTAAATCAATTTTAAAGAGATTTGAGGAAATGTATAAATTAGAGAAGAAAATCAGTCCATGTTTATTTTTATGCCTGACCCCCTTTGCCATATGTTTGCTAAACATATATCCATGTTATATTATGGCATTTATTGCTTTTTATTATATAGGCACATTTGTTCCTCTTTCTGTCCGAAATATTTTTTTTTTTGTAATCCTCATCCAAGTATATCTTTATCAATTTGGAGAGAGAGAGAATAAAGGAAGAGAGAGGGGCAGAGGAGAAACATCGATCTGCTGCCTTCCAAACACGGTCCAACTGGCGATCAAACTCACAACTTAGGCATGTGCTCCCCACTGGGAATCAAACTTGCAACCTTTTTTCCCGTGGTATACAGGATGATGCTCAACCAACTGAGCCATTCAGCTCAGCTGTACAAAATAATTTATGTATTCCTTACAAATCACATTGCACTTTTTCTAAATACTAAGAAACAGAGGTTGAACAGTGAAAGCAACTTGAATTTTATGATTTTATCAGCTATTGAGGTAAATGTGTTTATAAAACATGTTCAAAAAAGTATATCACTTAAATTCAATATATTTTGGTTTTTTTAAAGATGTCAATATTTAGGCCAAAAAACTATCAATTGCTTTATTTAGCTTATAAAAATACTTTTAAATATGAATCATTAGGCACGTTTTGCTTACTGTTCTCTTCTATGTGATTTCATTCGTTAGATTAGTATCAACTTGAAAAATATTCAATATTGTATAGAGATTGAGTCAGCATAATAATAATCAACCTTTTGCTTTTAGACTGGATTTTTTAAGACTATCAATGCTTAATATTAAAATGTAGCTTTTTATTAGAGGTAATTGAATGCAGGAAGTATGTGAACAAAGAATATTTGTTTTTTCAATTAGCACTTATAATTTCCCAGACAATTCTAAAATTAAAACACTGCAAATATACATGACATTCAAGTTTAAAGGCATCTATTGTGAGAATGACATTTACTAGATAAATTTTTAAATGAACTGCTGAATCAAAGCATAATCATTTTGATGTTCCACGTGAAAGATAGATTTTTAAAAATTGACTGAATTGAATTAGTTCAGATTGCCCACCACCTGTCACTGCTTTTTTCTAAACTAAAAGCATCCATTACTTTATATGTGAAATATCTGCTATTGCAAATCAAACTTCTTTTCCAAGTGGTTACAAGGCCCATGTGCTGAGGTCCCATGAAGTCTATAAAGCGAATGGTGATTTTGTGTTCAAGTTTGATTAAACTAGGGGAAATATATGGATTGAAGATGGATGGTTTGTTATGGGCCACTACAGCATTCTCATTGCTCTGTTTATCTTTGTTCTAGCTAGCGCTAAATCAAGATAACTAGCAGACAAGTATAACGGAAAATATAAAGAAAGAACATTGAATCACAGTATTAGCTTCAGATGAGTATCGATCCCCAGCCTGCATTCTAAGATAAATGGAGATCAAAAAAGTAAACTTTTTGTGAATCATCTTAGATCAACACTTTGTGTGCTTTGGTGTCAGCCAGCATTACTTTGAATGGAAGGCCCAGAAGGAAATTTATATCTAATTCCTGGCTTTCCTTGACTAGCCTTTTGTTTTCATATATTTATTCCACTAAGTGATTCCGCTATGTTCAAGTTAGATGTTTTCCCAGATTTAGTTTTATGTTTTTGTCTTCAATTTCATCTTCTGCTTCTTAATAATGGAAAAATGTATTGTGGATTTTTCAAACTTTATGGTTTCAGTTTTAATTATAAAATGCATGCTGAACCTAATTTTTTTAAACAACATAAAATCCATATGTGAGTCTATTCTTTGATCATTCATCTTTACTAAGGTAATGAATATTAAGAGTTTAGTATGCATCCTTTCACATTAATTTTTTTCCTGATGATATGCAAACCTAGCTTATGGGATATTACATAAATAAGCTTTGATTTTAGCTGGGAAAAGAAAATTTAAATGCTTTTATTTAAATTATTTTCTGGCTAAATGAACTCTGCAAAAAATTGTTATTTTCTTAGGAATTCTAGAAGGACTTGTAGAAATGTCTTTGGTACCATAAATGGGGATAAAATTCCTAAGGTGTTAGCAATTAGAAAGTGTTTTTCAGTAGAGAATGAGATAAGCCAGGAGGGATTACTTACCTCTCAGTATGAGGTAGAAAATAAGACAATACTGACTTGTTTAAATTAAAAAATGCCACTTATCACTTGCATCAAACTCCTAAATAAGCTGGGTTTTGTTTTATTTCCCCCCCTCAACCCCCGATAAAGGACATCCTTTCAAGGGAAAATTCTAATTGGATACACACATCTTGTACACACACCCATATAGACACACAATAATAAAGACGGAAGCTTCTGTTTTCATGTATGCATTACTCATGCCACTGAAAATACTAACATTTAATAAGATTGCTACCTGACCACAAATTTTTTCAACTGGTTATAGTAAGCTCCCCTCGTCTCCTGGGATATTCTGTCACATTTATGATCATAGTTTTCTTCCTGCCTCATCAAACAAAACAACAGAGAGAAATTTTTTTTCAATGAGCAGTATAGTGGTTTCCAGAGGGAAGTGGGGCAGATTGGGGAGTAAAGGGTAAAGGGAGGGTCAAATATATGGTGAGGAAACATAGTTTACTTTGGGTAATAAACACACAATGAAGTGTACAGGTGGTGTATCATAGAATTGTACACTTGAAAACTACATAATTTTATTAACCAATAACTTCCAATAAATTTAACTTAGAGAAAGAAAGACAAACAACACAACCAAAAGATACTATTGTTAGTGTACACTTTCAATATACTGGTAACTGAATACACCTGGCTGCTATAGAGTAGGTAAGTGAGCAAACTCCATCAGAAACACTCCAGTATTGATCAGGCATCAACTTAGTACACAGATGGTGGTCAGGTCCAGGAAAAATCAGGTACAGCAAATAACATAATGTGTAGAAAAGAACAAAGCATCCAAAATTATTACTGAATATTATTGAAATGAATATCTCATTAGGATTCTGAGATAAATTAGATGTTCTAAGAAACTCTCCCAACAAAGAATGTCTAAAATTCTGGATAAAAACTTTCAAAATGGCACATTTGTAATTTTAGGCTGATTGGGAAGAGAAGCAGCAATGATTCTGGAATACAGATTTTTTTTAAGTTTATGTCTAAATTTTAAGACAACTGAAATCAACTTAATTATACCCTTTACTCATTTTTATTTTTTTAAATATATTTGTTTTGATATCAGATAGGAATGGAGAGGGAGAGATGGAAACATCAATGATGAGAGAGACTCATTGATCAGCTGCCTCCTGCACTCGCCACACTGGGGATTGAGCTGCAACCTGGGCATGTGCCCTGACCCGAAATTGAACCATGACCTCGTGGTTCATAGGTCCACACTCAACCACAGAGGCATGCCGTCCTGGCTCTTTATTCATTTTTAGATCCAACACCCCTAGGTACCCAGGACTCTCAGCTCACACCACCTCCTGAAATCTCATCTCTAGAGTTTTAAATCCTTGGTTCTATTTCAATTTTCTAATTCCTGAAATACTTCTGTACTTTTAGAAACACATACTAGGTCTAAATTCTCCAAATGTTCAAGCTTTGCTCTGATTATTATTTTAGCTTCACTCTCAGCTGAGGACACCGCCTGCCTACAGTTCTCTTCGGTCGAGGATATTTTTATTTCTCACCCCCATTCCGCTCTCCTGGAGGTTGGGTATTGCCCTGCTCCTCATGGCCAAACTTCCAGATCAGTGATGCTCTTTTCTCCCCAAAACCCATGTCACCGCACCCTCTCTAATGATTCTTAGCTTTCACCTTCCAACCATATTCTATATTTCCTGTCAAGGCCCATCATTGTTTAGCTGCCAAGTATATCCGGTGCTTCTTTCCCCGCTTCATACAGCCTTGGCAATATCCTAATCCTATCCTGGCTAAACCAACTCTCTGACTACTTTCTCTTTATTAATACTATCATGAGAACCCCACCCTCATGACCTTATTTAAATCAGATTACCTCTTCAATTCCCCATGTCCAAATATCATAACATTTGGGATTAGACTTCAACATTGGATTGGGGGAGAAGGGGATGAGGCATAAATTAGTCCCTATGACATATTTTCACTTTTAATGTACCCTTTTCAAATCAAATGTCTCAGTCTGTTAGAGCTGCTGTAACAAGAATACCAGAGGCTGGGTGGCTTATAAACAATAGACACTTATTTCTCATGGTTATGGGGGCTGGAAGTCCAAAATCAAGGTGTCTGCATGGTTAAGTTCTGGTGAGGGCCCTCTACTGAGTAGCAGGCTGATGAGTGCTGGTTGTATCCTCACATGACAGAGAGCAGGGAGAGGAAGCAACTCTCTGGACCCTTATGAGAGCACTGATCCCATTCATGAGCTCCATCTAGTCTTTATTACTTCCCGAAGACCTCCACCTCCTAATACCATCAGGCATGCAGGTGGGGTTTCAACATACGGATTCTGGGGGGATGTGAACATTCAGTTCCTAACAGAAAATATTTTCTAGAAAGTCCTTTGTAATACGAAATGAAGTGAAACTCGTTATTCCTAGAGGACACAGTCAAAATCCCTATATTTTGTAGCCAATAGTTATTAATTATTACAAAATAAAACCTCAAACAAATTTTGTTTGCCATTTGTGTTTTGTTTGTCCTGGCAGTATGGTACATATTAAAGAAATGAGGCTATTTATAGTATAGACAGATGTACAATGATTTTTTTTCAGCTAATGTAAGTTTGTTTGGAGGAAGGTGAAGGAAGAAAGCAGAGCAATCCAGGATAGATAACATCTTATGGTGAAGAACAATTGAGAACATATAACCTGTAACATTTCAATCAATATTAATCAATAAAATTATCTTAGAAAATTATTTTCTTCCTAAACTAACAAATCTCTTATGCGAATTTTAAGATGTATTTTCCCAATTTAAATCTCATATCAATCTGGTGTTTTAAGAAATATGCATAAATTTACATCAAGCTATAAATATTTCAAATTTTAATTATTTAAATTAATAAAGAAAAAAATGTCTGAATGTGAACTCTCCTGCTGCAGCACTAAATTATTTAACAAGAAATAGCAAAATCAAATTACAGTTTGACCCACATAGACAGAGACAAATCTGGATTTACTCACAGTGGATCGGTTTAACAACCTCATTCAATGACCCATACCATACTATTTTTTTTAATCCTCACCTGAGAATATGTTTCCATTATTTTTAGAATGAGTGGAAAGCAGGGGGAGAGATATATAGAGAGAAACATCAATGTGAGAGAGACACATCAATTGGTTACCTTCCACATGTCCCAGACCAGGGCCTGGGATCAAGCCTGCAACCGAATCAAATCCTGGACCCTTCAGTCCACAGGCTGACACTCTATCCACTGAGCCAAACCTTCTGGGGCCCCACACCCTACTTTTATGCACCCTGTACCCAGACAGACTCATCATACTAGCCTCAAAATGTGATGTTTTAATTATGTCAGAAAGAAAAGAGATTAAAAGCCTTTAATTAAATAGGTAAGTATTTTCATTTAAAATAACAGTGACTAGCAATTCTCCCTCCGACAATAAATTCAAGTAACTATCGGTGTCTGCTTTAACAGCTTCTGTGTGCCATTTGTTATTAAGCTCTCAAATCCTTTCAGCTTATAATAGTGAAACAATCCACTCCAAAAAAATGTATAAAAAGGATCACCATGAAAACAGAAATCCTAGAAAACTGTGCATATATGTCAAATTATTATAATTTTGAGGCACACTGATCAAATGCAAAAAGAATTTCACTAAGTGTTAAAACAGTTGGAAAAGTTCTCCCCACCCCCAAGTCCTACTTTTAAGTTCCTTTGATACAAGGTGGCACAAAGTCAAGAGAGAACTTAAAACAAGCTTCACATTAATATTTGAAAAAGGGCACCCACTGTGTTTGATGTGGCGCCCTTCATGCAAATCATGTAGTCCAAGAGAAATCCCAGTAGGAAAGATACTGCTTTCTTCTTAGCATGCTCCCTTTTTTTCTGCTGGGTAATAACGAACTTCTCACACTCCCCTTGCAACCCCCCTGAGCTATAAAGAAATTAAATTATTACTTGCTAACTGAAGACTCTTTTAGAAAATTATGGGGACATATTATTATTATTATTCTTGATTTTTGGTTAAGAGAATAAGACTCACATTCTACACTTTATTAGGAAGAAAAATTAACTTAATTTGCTCAACATAAGGTCTGAGCAAATTTTGCCAAAGCAGGATATATTCACTTAAATGAGTTCAATGTATGATTGGTATTTATAAATAGCATTCCTGTGTGTACCAGCAGCATAAGGGACATTGATTTAGCTGGTGCAGGGGAATTAGTAACGGGGAGAGCAGAGGCAGAGGAAACATGCCACTAGCTGACTATGGATGCCTCATAAAGCAATCCTGCCTGGGAGCCAGGGAACTGTAGGCACCAAATACCAACGTTAAAATTGCTACTCTACTGACAGTACTCATTTTGTGTATGGGAAGCGCTGCATTTTTAGGGGCTAGATACATATCTTCAGGAATACTTAGAGGACTCGATGAAAGATAACCCTAACCTGTTCCTTCTTTAATAACAATAGGGAAATAGTTAATGCTCTTCTCCTACTACCACACCCACACCAAATTCATCGAGGGAAACCCTGAGTAATTTTTCTTTGGCCTCTTTAAAATATCAATCATTTTTTTGTTGTATCTTAAAATTTCAAGCTCATGTTATGAATATAACAAAGAAATATCACTTTAATAGTTTATGAAACACTTTCACGTACTGATTTTTCATTTGAGCCTCACCACAACTTGATGAGAAAATTACTCTTCTTACTGTTCATTTCTACAAATAAACAGATTCTTAGAGAGATTAGGTAAATTACCTCAATGATTATTAAAGTATGATCTAGTACCTTCATCCTCTGACTCCAGATCATTTGAATTTCTTAGAGCAACCTAATTTCTTTGGAGTTAAATAGATATCAAGGATTAAGATCAATTCCTAGGCCTGAAAGGAATCTTGCTTGAAATCTCCATAGGACATTGAGTGAATGAGTTTTGTATATACTATTCTCATCAGCTCTATCATGTGAATCTGAGCACTTATGGAACAAAGCACAGGCTAACATCCAGGCTAAAATTATACTAGCACCCACACAATTTCCTGTGAGTTCGCTTTGGACTATGCTACTTTCCTCATACGTTTTATTGTTATTGTTTCTAGTATGATATGTTAGAAATTATTTTGGCTCTTAACTACTTCCTGTGTAGAATACTTTTTTTAAAAAGAGAGGACAATGGATTTCACTTTAAAATTAAGAGCCAGAGACATTAAAAGGTCTACTACTATAACATTTTACTCAACATTCTGCAAAAAAAAATATCACAGTAAAGCTACAAAGACACATCAATAGTACTGAATTTGAATTTGGGAAATCTTGGACAAAGGATTTCATTTCCTCCCTGAATAAAATTAACATATCTACTGACAAAGAAAAATAAACCCAAGGAAGTAAATAGATGTTAATAATGATGAAAAGGATATGCTTGTCAAAACACGGTCTCTAGTGATTATTTTACACAATTACCATCACTTTGATACCCTTTAACTAATGATTTCTCATCATCTCTTCAAATAAGACCATGAAGTTCAATATAATAGATCAGACAATTAGTGCATCTAAACTAAAACCTGCATGTGGTAGGTGCCAGTGGGCTGTTTGAGGGAAAGGCTAAACAAATTATCCCTATGTACGACTCTACACAGCATGTGATACTTTTCCTGACTTAAAAAGATGATAGGCGAATGTCAAACAGTTCTAATTACTGTTTTAATTATCTTATCTTTGATACTAAGACACAGTAGCCGCAGTAGCCATTCAAAGACAGAGCAAATAGATACGTTTCATAATCACAAGTCTGCATACTTTGCTACCAGTATTTAAGATTTCTCTCTTATACATGTATATGTTTTAAAAATTTTGCTTGGAACACAAAGAAAAAAAGCTACAGTCACCATAAACTAATGAAGATGTTGGTGAACTACCAAGTCAAATGTTTTGTTTTTGTTTTACTTAGCCTCCTGAATAACAGTCCACACATTTGTATGGAATAAAGAATGTGCTCTATAGTTCTGTTTTGTTTTTTAGAACATATTAGTAATGTCTGCTTAAGCATGGAGTCAACATTTAAACATGTTAATATATCTTTATAACTTCTTTCATTCATCTGTCTTCAGGTTAAGGCCTATTCTTTTAGCATATAACTTAAGATTTATACATGTCGAAGCTGTTAGTATATAGTAGCAAGTAGTCAAATTAATAAGTACCTACAGCATCCAGTCTCTCAAAATGATATTTTGTAGGTAGAGGTGAGGTTGAGAAATAATTTTGAACATGTTATGTCATTTTTTAAAGCTATCTCTACACTTTCTGAATATTCTCTGTATAACTTTCAACGGTTAGTGAGGGACGACCAAACGACTGAGCAGCAGGCTATGAGGAGCAACCAGGATGGCAGGGGGATAGTGAGGGACAACCAAACTACTGAACAGCAGGCTGTGTGGGGTGACCAGGCTGTCAGAGGGGGGCAGTGAGGGGCGACCAGGCTGGCAGGAGGGGCATTGGAGGCGACCAGGTTGGCGAAGGGGGCAGTGAGGGGCAACCAGGCTGGCAGAGGGGGGCAGTGAGG
>NW_005363209.1:3752491-3758764 GCF_000412655.1 Myotis brandtii | reverse complement strand
GAGGCGGTTAGGGGTAATCAGGCTGACAGGGGGGCCAGTAGGGGCCATCAGGCAGGCAGGCAGGTGAGCAGTTAGGAGCCAGCGGTCCCAAATGGTGAGAGGGATGTCCGACTACTGGGGCGACGAGGCCAGCATGGGGGTTAGTGAGGGACGATAGGCGAATGCGTGCTGGAGAAAAGAATTTTCAGTAGTGGTCCCATATTGGAGAGGATGCAGGCTGGGCTGAGGGGACCCCATCTGTGCACGAATTTGGTGCACCGGGCCTCTAGTCTTATTTAATAAAAGCATCATAAGCAAATTGACCAAACAGCAGAACAACAAGTCGGCGGGGAGTGGGGCCAGTGAGCAGGCGGCGCCAGGCCAGTCAAGGCGCTTGCCAGCGAGCAGAGGGATGGGACGGCAATCAAGGAGCAGCGACGACCAGCAGCAGTGGGGCAATCGGGGGGGCAGGGCCAGCTGTTTGTTTGCCGGCACAGTCCCCTAATCAGCCCGCCCAGTCGCCTCCTGTAGAGGGAGGCCATACTGTGGCTTAGGCCTGCTCCCCACAGAGGATGTCAGTTGGACATCCCCTGAGGGCTCCTGGACTGCAGAGGGTACAGGCCAGCTGAGGGACTCTCCCCAAGTGCACAAATTTTTGTGCACCGGGCCTCTAGTATTATATATTTAACTAGGGGGCCCAGTTCACGAATTCGTGCACCCTGAAAGGAACTATGGGCCACAAGACTGTGGTAGGCACAGGGGCAGGTCATGGCCTATCCTCCGTGACACCGCCCAGCCCCTCTCACCACTGCCCCTGGTCCTCTGTCTGCAGGCAGCTCCTCTCCCGCTGCCACTGTGCCTATGCGCTGACAGCGCTGGCCCCGCTCCCACCCACTGATGGCAAGGAGCCTTTGGGGCCAGTGATAGCAGCAGGTGTGAGTGGGGCCAGCACCGTCAGCAGGTGGGAGCAGCAACTGCTGCCTTGATCGCCCCTCAGGAGCAGGGGGAGGTGGAGAAGCCCTCAGAGGCTGTCAGGGCCAGCAACTAACGTTCGCACCAGCTGATGGCACTGAGTGATCGGGACCGGTGCCAGGCACTGGCAGTGGGTGTGAGTGCCAGGCAGGACCATAGCGTGCTGGAGAAAAGAATTTTCAGTAACCACCAGAGGCTCGCCCCGATGACAGCGACCAGCGCCCCGCCTTGGTCTGGTGCCCCTGCTCACCTGCTCCACCATCCTGTGGTGGCCAACGCCTGCCATGTTCTGCACACACCTCCTGGTGGTCAGCGCACGTCATAGCGACCGATTGTTCAGTTGTTCAGTTGTTCTGGTTGTTCCGCCATTCGGTCTATTTGCATATTAGCCTTTTATTATATAGAATTGGTGTTTAAATCTAGACAATGAAAAAAATTTGCATGCATTACTTACTAATCCTTACAAAACTCCCAAGAAATCAGGAGTATTATCCAGGTTTTTAATGTATAGATGTTTGGCAAGATTAATAAATTGATTCAAAGTTAAATAATAAGTCATTTGTAAATAAATGTTATTGCTTTATCCACCAAATTATTCTACTTTTGAACAATTTAATGTGAAATGTGATGCTTGTTATTTCTCTTTCTATAAAAATGTGTGTATTATGTTAGGTAGATGTGAAAGTTGATAATCAAGCCCAGAGGTGGATAAATGATATGGGAATCCAGCTAGTGAGATACACAATGCATGTGGAGAGGGAACAATGCATGAGTGAGAGGCAGAAAGATGCAGGGATATACACAGGCTTGGGACCCAGAAAAAAACCTGGATTTAAATCCATATTTTGTTTCATATTAAGTGAATAGCCTTGTGACAGTTGCATTCTCTCTCCAAATCTCAGTTTCTCTCTTTGTAATCTGTTAAACACAGCACTTCCCTCAAAAACTTTGAGGATTAGAGCCAATGTATCGAGTGTCTGGAACACAGTGGCAATAAATAATGAAGAGGTCTGAGGACCTAAAACGAAAGAGATAAAGTTATATGTTAGTCCATCTTTCTTTATTCAATGTAAACCTCAGACATTTTATACTAATAAAATAAAAAGAACAAAAAGGTAATATTAAACATTTGTGTACATGCTGTTTATGTTATAAACAAAACCTTTTTTTTATCAGATAGGGAATGTATGTCTTTTTTTCCTTACAAATTGTTTGCTGTATCTATGAGTAAGGAAATGCAAGGTGTTCCCATTTTTACAATTATATTGGTTGGAGAAGGATTATTGTTTCATTCACTGTATGTTTTCAGGTGGTTTCAATGAAAAAAAAGTCAATATCATTTGATTTTTTACATAAATTGCTTAGAAAGTGCCTGCTGTTTTCAAATCTATTGGGTAAAAATATTTTTTTATTTTAATAAGTTTAGGGATGCTGATGTGATCTCTGAATACTTGTCTTTGAATTTAAAAAGGCCTATAACTATACCCAATTATGATTGTAGAAGGTCAGTCTGTTTAGCTTCATGGTATCTAGTCAAAAGTAACACTTGTATGAAAATAAAATACTATTCATGTGTTGAATATATTCTTTTTTGTGTTATAAGTCTTCATTGAGGTTTGGATAAAGATTATTGAGAATAAGTTTGAGGCCTTGTTCTTTGTTAGCTCACCCAAATTACTCCCATTTTAAGACATTCTGAGAGGGAGTGGGGTGTAATGTGATGAGAGAAGGAACTGGAAGTAAGTGCAGTCTTTAATAGTAAAGGTAAAAGAAACTATACATCAGCACCGTACTACAAGTTGTAAAGTTGATTCCCATATGGAAAACGGTTAACATTTCTTAAACTACTATACATGTTACAACAATTGAACAATTAAGTAAATGGAGAATGGATGGATGGTTGGAGCCTGGTTTTCCACTGTTGGAATAGGAAGTTACACATAATCAAGGGGAGGATGCTAGAATGATCTGTGTGGTGATGGATTAATTGGAAACATTAGTATGAATTCATGTTTACTTTAAAACAAATTTCAATGATTAAATGATTTATTATACACAGGTTGGTATGCACATATATATTTCCTTGCTGAGAGGTGCAAGAAGCAATGACATCCCAGTAGCAACAAGCATACTTAGCACCAGATCTTGGTTTCTAATACTGTTTTCAGGGAACAAGTTACCCTTAGGTAAATGGCTGATTCTAAGACTGCAGTGAGGAACATATACAAGATGATTCCAGTGAAAGAGTTAGCTAGCTAGCTTAATTAGGAAGGTTTAGGGAATGAGGAGGGTCCATGGGAGAGGAATGCATAGATGGAGACTTGAAGATGCCAGGGTGTTTATCTTACTTATACAGAGGATAGAGAAATGCTACAGGAAGAGGGAGTCCTGGCAGGTGGAAACATATCTGGCCTTAGCAATTAAAACAGCCATAAACCAAGGACAGAGATATCTCTGGCTTGAGCAGCTGGGAGATCAAAGGCAATTCTAACCATCAAGATAAGGGGAGAGAGAGTGGGGGGCACCAGGTGGGCTTTGAGCTTTGAAACTAATACCATGTGGCAGAATGACCAATGAGGAAAACTTGGGGGTCCCAAATTAAGGAAAGGGACCAATAAGAAAGGGTCAGGTTCAAACAAAGAACTGCAGCATATATAAACTAGAGACAAAGGGACACGAAGCAGGATTTTTTTATTTTTTCCATTAGGGAGAGAGAGAGAGGGCTTTTCCCATTGGGGAGCCCCTCCCCATGGGGTCCCCTTTGGGGACACCCTTGCCCAGATGGAGTTTGTATCTGCTTCCAGTAAACTTCTACATTTTTTATTAAAGAAGCCTTTTTGGCCTGCAAGATCAAGGTGCCATCAGACTTTCTTCCTGGTGAGGACTTTCTTCCTGGTTTATTGACAGCCATCTCCTTGCTGTATTTTCCTATGTTAGAGAAAGAGGGCTCTGGTTCTTCTTCCCCTTCTTCTTCTTCTTCTTCTCCTCATCCTCATCCTCCTCATCCTCCTCATCCTCCTCCTCCTCCTCATCCTCCTCATCCTCCTCCTCCTCCTCGTCCTCTTCCTCTTCCTCTTCCTCTTCCTTCTTCTTATTTACTCTGGCTCTCTCACACACACACTCACACACCTATATGTCAAAGGAGCTCAGGAGCCAAGTGAAAGAGCTCCTAATGGCCAAAGCTGGAACAATTTGAGCAACAAAATTGGATTATAAACCAAAATATAAAATTTATGTCATTGAAGCCATACTGATATTAATAAAATTATTCATTCATTCATTCATTCATTCATTTATAGTTTTATTTACATGTAGACTAGAGCTATCTCTGATTTAGAATTCCAAATGTTGTATGCACTCTCCCCTCAAGGAGGTGGGCACTCAAGAATGGACTGTACATAGTGACTACCTTTTACAGAGTACAATTACAGAGTTTTAGGGACCTGGGGGGTCTCTCTAAGGCAATTAATTTTAAGCTGTAATTAAATTATAAAGTGGAGTTAGCAAGGCAAAACAGGAATGAAGTGGGAGAGAAACTGTTCCAGATGGAGCAAACTATTTCTTTGTATTGGTTGATGAAGGTATTGAAATTCAAGAGCTCAGTACTGGAAGGAATCAAACAAACCAGAATGTCAGAGCCAAAAAAAAAAAAAAATCAAGATGAGGCAGGCAGCAAGACTGAAAAAGTTCTGCAAGTGTAATGCACCTTTAATTGCTATTATAGTGGTAATATGAAGCCATAAAGGGTTTTGGGCCTGTGAGTAACCATCTGATAGAAATTTTAAAGTTATGTTCTAGCTGCTCTGTATCCTGTGGATTGGAACAGAGCAAGGGTGGATGTAATGTACTACTGTGACAGTAATCCAGGTAAGAGATAATGATATCTCCAACATCTTCTCTGTTTGCATAGAGCAGTGTTTCTGAAACTTTAGTGAGCATCTAAGGGCTAGTAAAAACACAAATTGCTGGGCACAAGGCCCAGAGTTTCTGACTCAGTAGAAGTGGAATGAAGCCTGAGAATTTGCATTTCTTATGGGTTCTTAGGGTATGCTGCTGCTGTTGCTGCTTCAATACCAGAAGTTGAGAACTAGTGGTGGAGAGAATAAACATTACATTGTCTTCAGCTCACTGCTAATAATGTATTTGGACCCTTATTAGGGTTGCCAGATTTAGCAAATAAAAATATATAACACTCCAGGCTAAAATTTAATTTTAGATAAACCACAAATAAATTCTTAGTGTATATATATTCCATGAAAAACTTTAGGTACTTATGCTAGAAATCTTTCCTGTGACTTATCCAAAATTAAAATGTAACTGTGAGACTTGAATTTTTACTTGCACAACTGCAGCTCAGACAGAGGCGGAATGGAATCTTCTGGGACATATAGTCAGAAATGCATTGCTAGGTCAGATGGCACTGCACACTGATTTACTAAGAATCATATTTCCCCCCAACAAAATGATTGAGTATATGCAACATCAAGATATATATGCAACATTCTCCTCTCCATATATCCTCACAGTTCTTGGTATTGTAAAGCTGGTATTCCAAATCTTCTTAATCTTTGCCAGTCTTCTGCATGTTCTATCCAAAATATTTAAATCTAAGATTTACAAGTTGGGATAATTCACCATTTTTAAATAAAAGAAGGCCCTTTAATTATTAATCTATTGATTATATTTTAACAAGTGAATATGAAATATTTCACTCCCATCACTACATGTTATTATTGCATGTAAAAATTGCATTAAGCGCTCATCTATTCATGCTTGAAATTAGGTATGAAAACTTTAAAATCTACTTGAAGTGCAAAGTGTATCTTCTCCCCCCAAACTCATTGGCTTTTAGCCTCTACACCAAGAGATAATTTCTGTCTTTAGAGTTGATTTTTAAAATTAAATATAATATATACTAGAGGCCCCGTGCACAAAAATTTGTGCACTCGGGGGGAGAGGGGGTCCCTCAGCCCATCCTGTGCCCTCTCGCAGTCTGGGACCCCTCAGGAGATAATGACCTGTTGGCTTAGGCCTGCTCCCAGGTGGCAGAGGGCAGGCCCAATCCCTAGGTGCAGCCCCTGGTCGGGCTCAGAGCAGGGCCGATTGGGGAATTGGGGCGTTGCCCCCTGTCATGCACAGAGCAGGGCCCATCAGGGGGGTTGGGGCTCCGTACCCTGTCACACACAGAGCAGGGCCGATCAGGGGGTTGAGGAGCTCCCCACTGTCACACAGAGAGCAGGGCCGATCAGGGGATTGAGGAGCTCCCCCCTGTCACTCACAGAGCGGGGCTGATCAGGGGGTTGAGGAGCTCCCCCCTGTCAC
>NW_005363209.1:3749870-3751423 GCF_000412655.1 Myotis brandtii | reverse complement strand
GTCACTGAAGCAAGCAAGCCTCCTGTTCGCTTCAAGCTGCCTGGCTGCCAGCCGCCATCTTGGTTGGCAGTTAATTTGCATATCGCCCTGATTAGCCAATGGGAAGGTAGGGGAGGTACGGCTAATTACCATGTTTCTATATTATTAGATAGGATGTGGCTCTCTATCATTTACTTTCAATGCTATATTACTTTCTTTATATAGACACTTAATTGATGGGTTGTTTAATTAATTGAAAGACCTTTAAGTTGTTTCATAGTATTTGCTGTGACCAACACAATTATAATAATTTTTGTAAATGTCCCTTTGTAATAATGTAAAAAAAGTTTATTTAGGTGCTAAGGCATGTTACTTTGCTTAACTATTTACAAATTATTCTCCAATGAGAAGTAAAAACATTCCTTCTATTTTTGATTTCTAATTAGACTCACTGTAGTTAGATAACATATTTTATATAATTTCAAGTATTTTAAATTTAACTTTGCTTTATTACTATGTTTTCTGTTGGTGAAAGTTCCACTTGCACTTGAAAAGAATGTATTCTGTTCTTTCCCTGTTGTGTTCTAATATGAATTAAATGCAGTTGATAAAAGAGATTCTTTATAAAAACTTACTGTTTTTGTATACTTGTGTTGAATTATCAATTACCTAACTATAATTGTAGATGTATCTATTTCCTTTTTGCTCCTAGCAATTTTTTCTTTGTGTATTTTGAAGCTATGTTTTAAATGCATGCATTTTTCTCAATAGATCTTTTGATTGGTGTTTGTTGCTATATATTTTCTATTCTTTCCTTCTACGCTGCGGACATCATATATTTCAGATTTTATACATGTGCAGGTGTTTATGTGTTTACTCTAGTGATTACAATGCAAATTATTAATTTCAAAATGTATATATTTATTTTTTATGAATTAGATTGTGAGGTTAATTAGAATTAATAGTTCATCTCCTCAAGGGAATATAGAAGCCTTGCCAATATTTTGTCTGTATGTCCTTCCATATTTCTGTTGCAGCTGTCATGGGTATAATATATGTTCAAACACTTGAGATAAAATGTAAAAGTTTTGCCCTGGCCTGTATCTCAATGGTTAGAGCATTGGCCCTGCACACCTAAGGGTCATGGGTTTGATTCCTGGTAAAGGACATGTACCTGAGCACCTGATATGCCTGTCTCTTCCCAGCCCAGATGCATCCGGGTTAGGTCACATACTGGAAACAACCAGTGGATGTGTCTCTCTCACTTCAATGTTTCTTTCTTTCTCTCTCTCTCTCTCTCTCTCTCTCTCTCTCTCTCTCTCCCCTTCTCCCTTTACCTTTACCTTTACCTCTACCTCTCTCCCTTTCCACTCTCTCTGAGAAGCAACAGAAAAAATATCCTCAGGTAAGGATTAACAAAAAAAATTTTAATTTTTCTTTTTCTTAAAAAATCACATATATGTTAAAGAACTTAAAAAAGATATCTACCCAGCAGTTTACTATTTTTAAAGTTGTCTTTTTAATATAATTATACTCAGTTACATTAAACATTTTAAAAATCTTTTCCAGCTTTA
>NW_005363209.1:3747995-3749724 GCF_000412655.1 Myotis brandtii | reverse complement strand
CGCGCGCGCGCACACACACACACACACACACATACATACACACTAGAGACCCAGTGCACGAAATTTGTGCAAGGAGGGGGGGTTCCCTCAACCCAGCCTGCACCCACTCCAATTGGGGACCCCTCGGGGGATGTTCGTAAACTGGCGGTCAGACACCCCTCTCCACAATCTGGGACCGCTGGCTCCTAACCACTCACCTGCCTGCCTTCCTGATTGCCCCTAACCCCTCTGCCTGCCTGCCTGATCACCCCTAACCTCTCTGCCTGACAGCCTGATCACCCCTAACTGCCTCTGCCTGCCTGATCACCCCTAACTGCCCTCCCCTGCTGGCCTGATCACACTCCCAACTGCCCTCCCCTGCCAGCCAATTTGGTTCTGATTGGTCAGTTTCTATGCCAGTCAGTGTCAAAAGCTCCACCTCCTAGGCAGTCATTGGCTCCTCACAGTTGACCCAGATTTTGTTCTGATTGGTCAGTTTCTATCCCAGGCAGCGTCTCTGGGCCTATCAATGGAGCTTGATCAGAAAGGTGGGGCTGATCAGCCTCGTGGAGGCCTGGAGAGAAATGGAGGTGCAGCTGTTGGCCAGGCCGGGAGAGAAAGAGAGAGGCAAGTGCTGATCAACGGCTGCCACTGATGCTACGGATCAGACCCTACTTCTCTCTGCAGGCCCCTCTTTGGGCCTGTTCTGCAGCCCCCTAGGCCGTCAGTGCTGGGTCGCCACAGTCTGTTCGAGCCATCCTTCATTAGGACCCTGGCTATATATATACACTAATAAAAGACAAAGATGCCAATTGACGGTACCTTCACTACACCCCAAGCCATGCCCACCAGCCATTCAGAGCGACTATATGCAAATTAACCCAACCAAGATGGCGGCCAGCAGCCACGAGCTGGAGCAAGCAGGAGGCTTTGTTGCCCGGGTGATGGAGGAAGCCAAGCTTCCCGCCTGCCTTGAGCCGGCAGTGGCAACTCATGGCAACTAAGTTTCAATTATAGAAGACAAATAAATCCCAGATACCTGCTTCCAGCCAGCCTCCACTGGGAGCTTGGGTGGCTGGGGGCCATGGCCAGCCTGCAAACAGCAATCAACCCCTCCCCCAGGCTGGCCACACCCTCATGGGGTGAGGGTCCCCGCTGGGGGGCAAAGCCATCCTGAAAACAGCCCTCAGCTCCTCACCCAGACTGGCCAGGTACCCCACCAGGACCCACCACCCTGAAGGGGCTGTGGCCAGCTTGCATACAGCCATCAGCCCCTCACCCAGGCTGGCCACACCTTCATGGGGTGAGGGTCCCGGCTGGGGGGCTTGGCCAGCCTGCAAACAGCAATCAACCCCTCCCCCAGGCTGGCCACACCTTCATGGGGTGAGGGTCCCGGCTGGGGGGCTTGGCCAGCCTGCAAACAGCCATCAGCCCTTCACCAAGGCTGGCCTGGCACCCCAGCGGGGACCCCCATACTGAAGGGGCTGTGTCCAGCCTGCAAACAGCCATCAGCCCCTCACCCAGCCTGGCCAGGCACTCCTATATAATAAAAGGGTAATGTGCAAATTGACCCAAATAGCAGAACGACTGGGAATGACTGGTCACTATGACACACACTGACCACCAGGGGGCAGATGCTCAATGCAGGAGCTGCCCCCTAGTGGTCAGTGTGCTCCCACAGGGGGAGCTCTGCTCAGCCACAAGCCAGGCTGACGGCTGCCAGTACAGCGGTGGTGGTGGGAGCCTCTCC
>NW_005363209.1:3746484-3747622 GCF_000412655.1 Myotis brandtii | reverse complement strand
AAATTTTATCAAAGTGAAATTTTATTTTTTAATTCTTTTTTTGGGGTGATATTAGTTAATAAAATTATATAGGTTTCTAATGTATATTTGTATAATGCATGATCTGTGTAAAACATTGTGTGCCCCACCACCTGAAGTGAAATCATCTTCCGTTACCATATATTTGTCTCCCTTTACCCTTTACTACCCTCCCACCCCCCTTCCCTCTGGTTACCACCATATTGTTGCCTTTGTCTATGAGTTTTTGTTTGTTTTTCTTATCTGTTCATTTGTTGCTTTCAGGTTTATATCCCATATGTGAGTGAAATCATGTGGTTCTGAATTTTGTCTGTCTGACTTATTTTGGTTAGCATGATATTCTAGTTAACAAGTAAAAAATGTTTATATTTAAGCTATACAATGTGATTTTGATTTGTTTTGTGTGTATTATTTAATACTATGTTTAGAGCAATTTTAGGTTTACAACAAAATTGAGAAGAAGGAACAGGGATTTCCCATATACCTCCTGCCCTCACCAATACATAGCCTCCTCCTTTATCAACATCAGTCACCAGAATTGTACATTTTTTACCAAAGATGAAACTACATTGACACATCATAATCACTCAAAGTCTGTAGTTTGCCTTAGGGTTCACTCTTACTGTTGGACATTCTATGGGTTTTGACAAATGTATAATGGCAGATATCCATCATTATAACATCAGAGATTATTTTTACTGCCCTAAAAATTCTCTGTTCTCTGCCAATTAATCTGCCACCCTCCCCACCTCTGGTAGCAGATCTTTTTACATTCTCCATAGCTTAATGTTTTCCTCAATGTCATATAGTTGAAATTGTAGTGCATAGCCTGTTCAGATTGGCTTATTATACTTGGTTATATACATTCAAGATTCTCCCATGTCCTTTCATGGCTTATTTCCTTTGAGTATTGAAAATACTAGTATTCCACTCTCTGGATATACACTGAGTGGCCAGATTATTATGACCACCCCATCAGTACTTCGTTGGGCCACCTTTTGCCTTCAATACTGTGGCAATTCTTCTTGGCATTGACTCCACGAGATGTTGAAAGGTGATGCAAGGAATCTGACACCATGCCTGATGAATAGCACTGTCCAGTTCTGTGAGATTTGATGGT
>NW_005363209.1:3730613-3746233 GCF_000412655.1 Myotis brandtii | reverse complement strand
CACGAATTAAAGGGCCCAAATCATGCCAGGAAAATATGCCCCAAACCATAACACTGCCCCCACCAGCTTGAAGGGTTGTACTCATGCATGTGGGATGCATGCTTTCATGCTGTTTCCACCAAATTCTCACTCTGCCATCTGCATGATGCAACTGGAAACGTGATTCATCAGATCACATGAGTTTTTTCCAATGCTCGACTGTCCAATCCTTGTGTTCCTGTGCTAATTAGGGACGTTTTATCTTGGTAACTGCGGACAGCAAAGTTGTTCAAACAGGCCTTTGGCTTCCATATCCCATACAATGCAGTGTACGGCTAATTTGCCTACAAACGTCAGGTGGTCATAATAATCTGGCCACTCATCATAATATATATCCCACGTTCAAAGGCTGTTAAATCGCATTGGTTAGCCATATCTTCAGAAAAAAAATCACTTCTACTGTCATGGTAAACAACCTGCTTCCCTATTTATAGTGGTCTGGCCCTCTAGCAACTTCAGCTCGAAATTATAGCTAATTTGCCTACAAACGTCAGGTGGTCATAATCTGGCCACTCTTTGTATAGCACTTACTTATCCATTCATCTATTGAAGAGCATCTTAGTGGTTACCAAATTGAGGCAATAATAAATAAAGCTGCTATAAACTTCATATGCAGGTTTTTGTGTAGACTTGTGTTCTCAACCCTTTTGGATAAGTAAATACCAAGGAATACAATTGCATATGACAACAGAACGGTTAATTTTGTAAGAAACCACCAAACTGTCTTCCAAAGTTGCTGTACCATTTTGTATTTCCACCAGCAATGTATGAGATTTCTTATTGCTCCACATCCTTGCCATCGTATGGTATTGTCAGTGTTCCTGAATCTGGTAATTCAAATAAGCTTGTTGTTTTAATTTGCATTTCCTCCATGACCTATGACTTGAAGCATCTTATCATATGCTTATTTGAAGGTGCATGTCTTCTTTAGTGAGACAGCTGTAAACATCTTTGGCTCATTTTTTTATAAGGTTGTTTTTTTATTGTTGAGTTTTAAGAGTTCTTGTTATATATATGGATAACAGTCCTTTATCAGATTGTCTTTTGCAAATATTTTATCCTAGTCTGAGACTTGTTTTGTAATTCTTTTGTCTTGTGGAGAGCAAAAATTTTTAATTTTAATGAAGCTAATACATTATTTTTCTGTGCATTGTATCTTTGTTATTGTATCTCAAAAGGCATCACCATACTAAGGTCATTGCTATGTTTGGGATTATTAAATCCTCCTAGAATTCATATGTTTAAATGCTAAACCCCATAGGTGATGTTATCAGTAGGTGGTGCCTTTGGGAAGTGATTAACTCATGAAAGTTAAATCATCATGAATGGGATTTGTTCTCTTATTGAAGAGTTTCCATAGAGTTCCCTTGGTCCCCTTTGTCATGTTGGATACAATGGTAAGTATGTGACCTGAAATAAAGCCCTTACCTGATTATGCTCGCACCCTGATCTTGAAATTCTAGCTTCTAAAACTGTGGGAAATAAACTTGCTATATAAGCTACCCAATATGTGGTATTTTGTTATAGCAGCCCAAAAGGAATGTAACAGTCATCTAGGTTTTCTCCTATTTTATGGTCTAGGAGTTTTGTGGTTTGTGTTTTAAATTTAGGTCTATGATCCATTTTGAATGTATTTTTGTGAAGGGTTTAAGGTCTGTTTTTGGTTTCTCTCTCTCTCTCTCTCTTTTTTTTTTTTTTTTGCATGTGGATGTCCAGTTGTTCAGCACCATTTGCCATTTGTTAAAGAGATTATTTATGTTCCATTGTATTGCCTTTGATCCTCTGTCAAAGATCCGTTGACTGTATTTTCAGGAGTCTATTTCTGGGCTTGCTATTCTGTTCCATTGATCTATCTGTCTATTATTTCACCAAGAATAGACATAGTGTATTGATTACTGTGGCTTTATAGTAAGTCTTCAAGTCAGGCAGTCCTTTTTTGTTCTATTTGTTCCCTTCCTTCAAATTGTATTGGATATTCTGGGTCGTTTTCCTCACCATACAAAAGTTAGAATCAGTTTATTGATATACATAAACTAACTTCCTGGGATTTTGACAGGATTGCATAGAATCTATTGATCAATTTAGGAAGAACAGGCATCTTGACTATATTGTGTCTTCACCTCCATGAACAGGAAATATCTCTCCACATAATTAGTTATTTGATTTTCTTCATCAGAGTTTTATAGTTTTCCTTATATAGATCTTGTCTGTATTTTGTTATATTTATACCTACGTATTTCATGTTTGGGGGATGCTAATATACATTATTCTGTTGTGTGTGTTTTTTAAAAATATTCCACTGATGATTGTTGGTAATAGGAAAACTATTGTTTTGTAACTTAACCTTATATCTTGCAGCCTTGCTTTGCTTGCTTATTAGTTCTAGGGATATTTTCTTAATTCTTTTGGATTTCCTGCATAGACAATCATGTCATATATGAACAAAAATAGTTTTATTTCTTTATTCTCTATTTGTGTATCTTTTTTTAAAAATATATTTTATTGATTTTTTACAGAGAAGAAGGGAGAGGGATAGAGAGTTAGAAACATCACTGAGAGAGAAACATCGATCAGCTGCCTCCTGCACACCCCCCACTGGGGATGTGCCCACAACCAAGGTACATGCCCTTGACCAGAATTGAACCTGGGACCCTTCAGTCCACAGGCCGACGCTCTATCCACTGAGCCAAACCGGTCAGGGCTTTGTGTATCTTTTATTTCCTTTCTTGTCTTATTGTATTAGCTATAACTTACAGTATGATGTTGAAAAAGAGTAGTGAGAGGGATATCCTTGCTTTGTACTTGATTTTAGTGGAAAAGCTTTGAATTTCTCAGCATTATGTATGTTAGTTGCAGTTTTCTTGAAGCTGTTCTTTATCAAGTTGAGAAAAATGTCTCTTATTTCTTGTTAATTGACATTATTTTTATCATGAATGGGTTTGCATTTTGTCAAAAGCTTTTTCTGCATCTATTGATACAATCATGTTAGTTTCTTTTTTAGTCTGTTGTGATGGATTACATTAATTGGTTTTTAAATGTTGAACCAGTCTTGCATACCTGGGATAAATCCCACTTTGTCTTGGTGCATAATTCTTTTTATACTTTGGCATTTGATTTGCTAATATTTTGTTGAGAATTTTTGCACCTACGTTTATGCAATATTGTTATATAGTTTTTTATAAAGTCTTTTTCTGGTTTTGTTGTTAGGTAATGCTGGTCTATTAGTAGGATGTATTCCCTATGTTTTATCTTCTGAGATTTAGATAATTGTATAATTTCTTCCTTAAATGTTTATTAAAATTTACCAGGGGACACATCTGGCTCTGGTGTTTTTGGATATGGAAGGTTATTAATTATTGATTCAATTTCTTTAACATATATAGACCTCCTCAGATCATCTATTTCTTCTTTTTTTTCAGCCTTAACATAATTTTTTATTTTGTCTAAAACAGCACAATAAAAACATTCCCAAACAATACATGAACCTACATATAAAATATAGAATATCTCCAATATTTTTCCTTTATAAAGTATCACGACCGCATAGGCAAGAGAAAGTACTGTGGGTGTGGCTAGAGGAAACTAATTTAGGCAATGACCTAATTAGTCAGACACTAACATTCAAAGACCAGGTGGACAACTTCAGCCAGAAAAGTAGTATTAAAGAGCTCCAGCAAGTGAGCAAGTCCAAGGGGACCTTCTGATTAGTCCACAGTCTTCCTCAATGGACTCGGTAGACAAAGGCGTCACCGAAGGGTTACCTTGCACTTCCAGCACCAATGCTCACGCAGATGATGCTGATCAATTGAAAAATGTTCAGTATCCCTACCAACTCTACATTGCTCCTTCTACCAGCAGTACAGAACGGCCTGGCTCAAATGGTCCCGACAGACCTTTAGAGTGTTGGACTTGTGGGGTGCAATTCACCCGAATTCAGAACCTAAAACAGCACATGCTCATCCACGCAGGAATTAAACCATTTCAGTGTGACCACTGTTCACCAGGGCTTACTCGCTAGAGATGCATCACCTAAAGCATGAAGGTAAACACTGTCATACCTGGCACCACTTCCACTTCCTTCGGGGAATATAAGCACCACATGAGGGTTTCCCGGCACATTATCCGCAAGCCTCGGATTTACGCGTGCAGAACATGTGGCGCCAGGTTCACCAACTCTGCAAATTTAACCGTGCACCTGAGGAGTCTGAACCGTGAAGCGTCAGGACTAGCAAACTACTTCCAGACAGTGATTTCCTAGTACCGGACTACTTAAACCTCGAGCAAGAAGAGGCCCTTGTTCAGTATGATCTCAGAGAACACGGTTTTGAAAGCAACTCCTCTGTTCAAATGCCTGTAATGTCACAGGTCTCCTGGACCCAGAATTGTGAAAGCACTTTTCCCTTGGGGCCTCTCGGTGGGCTGGCAGAAAAGGAGGAAGAAATGACAGAGCAGCCCAAGACCAGTGCTTGTGCCGAGGTCACCAATGATGACCCCACCCGATCAGAGCTGTCTTTTATAACTAACTAGAGGCCCAGTGCCAAAATTCGTGTATGGGGCAGGGGTGTCCCTCAACCCGGCCTGCACCCTCTCCAATCTGGGATCCCTCTCACAATCTGGAACCCACTGGCCCCTAACTGCTTCTGCCTGCCAGCCTGATCGCCCCCTAACCACTCCCCTGCTGGCCTGATTGATGCCTAACTGCTCCCCTGCCAGCCTGATAGCCCACAATTACCCTCCCCTGCCTTAACCCGCCTCCTCCTCCTGACCACCTCCTCTGCACGTGCAGAGCCGTGGGATCCCCAGGCCTCACTGCGCAGAGCGGCCACCAGGCCCTGCCTTCCCTGTGTTCATGGTCATCTTGTGGTGGCCATCTTGTGAGGACGTCATACGAGGGTGTTGCATGAGGCGTGACGCCACCTAGGCTTTTATTATATAGGATGAGTAATTCTATGGTTGGGCTTCATTTTGGTTTTCGGAAAGTGCCTGTGCTTGGTCTTATACATTTAAATTTAATTTTATTTTTTAAACAAAAAAGGTTTTGGGGAAGACTTTCCCCTTTTACTTTGTGAACCCTGCAATTGATGTTTTATTTTTCATGACTGGGAGATTGCTTCTGTAAGTACACAATAACATGGTGTCAAAACATAATACAAACTGTTGGACTTAAGGAGAACCAGTTGACTTAAAACATCTAGTAGTTTCTCCTTGCATTGTTGTTAGGAGGCTAACAGCAGATCATTGTGTAAAGAAGGAATCAGGTGAATGTTGACCTTCCTGAGATGAAAGGACACACCAGAAACAAACTTCTAAAAGGAACTTGACAGATGGCCCAAATAGATGTTTACTCCTGTACACCGGATATTGTCCAGTATTTTGTAAAGCCTTTTGTTTTTGGAAGTATTTATGGTAAGCTAGCTTAAAAATTATTAGGGGAAATCCTCCTTTTTTATTGATTTCAGAGAGGAAGGAAGAGGGAAATAGAGATAGAAGCAACAATGGTGAGAGAGAATTACCGATCAGCTGCCTCCTGCATGCCCCACACTGGGCATGGAGCCTGCAACCCAGGCATGTGCCCTGACCAGGAATCAAACTGTGACCTCCTGGTTCATAGGTCAGCACTCAACCACTGAGCCATGTCCCCTGGGCCTGTTGTGGTTTGTGTGTGTGTGTGTGTGTGTGTGTGTGTGTGTGTGAGAGTGTGTGTGTTTAAGCTTTGTCCTTTCTATTCTGATTTTTCATGGTGAAAATTTGATATTGGGATAGGCATTCCCTGAATCTTTATAGAACCAGTTCTCCAAATAATCTTACCTTTCTTCTACAAAAGAAGGCAAAAACCATGATTGCGAATAGTCCAGCTATGCATGAAGTGACCAGGAATGGAGAATGTAGTATGTAAATTCCAATTTCATCTATTTCTTCTTATATGAGTTTTGGCAGATTGTACCTTTCAAGGAATCAGTTCATTTCAGTGAGGTTATAAATTTGTGAACATAGAGTTGTTTATAGTATTTCTTTAATATCCTTTCAATTTCCAGGGGATCTGTAGTGATATGTCCTCATACATTTCTGACATTAGTAATTCCTGTCTTCTCTTTTCATCTTAGTTAAACTGGATAAGAACATAATGATTTTATTGATATTTTCAAAGAACCAGCTTTTGGTGTTATTGATTTTCACTATTGATTCCCTGATTTCATATTTATTAATTTCTGTTCTAATTCTTATTTTTTATTTTCTTCTGCTTACTTTAATTTCCTCTTCCAATAATCTAAGATGACGATTTAGATTGTGAATTGAATAATTTTATTTTCTAATATATTTATTCAATGCCATAAATTTTCCTCTAAGCACTGCTTTCACTACACTCCACAACTTTTAATAAGTTGTCTTTTCACTTCCATTTAGTTCAAATTATTTTTAAATTACTCTTGAGATTTCTTCAACCCATGAGTTAGTTAGAAGTGTGTTGTTTAATTTACAAACATTTAGGGATTTTTCCGTTATCTTTCTGTTATTGATTTCTAGTTTAGTTTCATAGTGGTCTAAGAGTAGGCATTGCATTATTTTTATTCTTTTAAATTTGTTAATGTATTTTTTATGGTCCAGAATGTGTCTGTCTTAGTGACTGATGTGAGCTTGAGAAAAATGTGTATTTTGCTGCTGTTGGTTGTATCCTACAGATGTCCAGTATATCCAATTGATTGATGGTGTTGTTTTCAACTGTGTCCTAGATGATTTTCTGCCTGCTGGAGCTGTCTATTTCTAAAAGAGGGGTGTTGAAGTTTCACACTATGATAGAGAATTCATCTATTTCTCCTTGTAATTCTATCAGTTTTTGCCTCATGTAGTTGATGCTCTCTTCTTAGGCATATACACATTAAGACTTGTGTAATGTCCTTTATCTCTGATAATTTATCTTACTTTAAGTTTGCTCTGTCTGAAATTAATATATCTAGTTCTGCTTTATTTTGATTAGTGTTAGTATGCTATATTTTCTCCATCTATTCACTTTCAATCTATCAGCTTTTATATTTAAAATGCGTTTCTTGTACACACCATAACATTGGGTCATATATTTTGATCCATTCTGACAATCTCTGTTTTTTAATTAGACCACTAATGCTCAAAATGATTATCAATATAGTTTGATTTATATCTATCATACCCATTACTGTTTCTTATTTGTTGTCCTTTTTCTTTGTTTCTGTTGTTTTCTATAATTTTTCTTTGGTGGTTTTAATTGAGCAATATATATGATTCCATTTTTTTCTCCTTTCTTAGCATGGGTGGGGGAGTGGAGGGAGATAAAGGATGGTATAGGGCAGGGGTCCTCAAACTACGGCCGCGGGCCACATGCAAATACAAACATTGTATTTGTTCCCGTTTTGTTTTTTTACTTCAAAATAAGATAAGTGCAGTGTGCATAGGAATTTGTTCATAGTTTTTTTTTTTAAACTATAGTCCGGCCCTCCAATGGTCTGAGGGACAGTGAACTGGCCCCCTGTTTAAAAAGTTTGAGGACCCCTGGTATAGGGGGATAAATGGTGATGGACAGAGACTTGACTTGGGGTGGTAAACAGCCAATACAGTGCACAGATGATGTGTTGCACAATTATACACCTAAAACCTTTATAATTGTCTTAACCAGTATCACCCCAATAAATTCTAGAAAGAGGTGAAGTGTTTATTTTTGTGATTTCCTTAGAATATATATATCTATATATCTATATATATATCTATATATATATATCTGTACATGCACCTATAAAAACATTATTTTATTCTCTCTAAACATTTTATTTTAAAGCTCTTGCAAGGTAGGTTTACCTGCACCAAATTTCCTCAATTTTTCTTTGTCTGAAAAGAAATATTTATTTCTCCTTACCTTTTGAATAATAATTTTGTAAGGTGTAGACTTGTAGTTTGATGTTGTTGTTTTTTCTCCTAACACTTTAAAAATATTTTCTACTATTCTCTTCTTCCTTACATGGTTTCTGAGGGGAAATCAGATATAATTCATATTTCTATTGTTTTAAAATAGGTAATGTGTTTTTGTTCTATCCCTCTGGCTCTTTCAGAATTTTTCTGTAGTTTGAAAATGATATGACTAGTTGTAGATTTTTTGGGGGGAGTGGGAGCTTCATTCTGTTTGGTGTTCTCTTCCTGGGTCTATGGTTAGGTGTCTAACATTAATTTTGGGAAATTCTCAGTCATTATTGTTTCAATAATTCTTTTTTCCTTCCTTTCTTCTTCTTCTGGTATTTCCGTTACACATATGTTATGTTTTTTGTAGTTGACCCATAGTTCTTATATATTCTGTTCTAGTTTTAATCTTAGTCTTTGTTCTCTTTGCTTTGCTTTTTAGTTTTTAAGGGTTCTATTGATATATCCTGTAGCTGAGAGATTCTTTTCCTCAGCTGTCTCCAGTCTACTAATATGCCCATCAAAGGCGTCCTTAATTTCTTTTTGTGATTTTTGTCCTATTTTTAAATTCTTTCTTAGGATTTTCATCTCTCTGCTTACATTGCCCATCTGTTCTTTCATGCTGTTAACTTTATCCATTAGAACCCTGAGCATATCTACACTAATAAAAGAGAAACATGGTAATTGGCGTACGACCGCTACCCTTTTCATTGGCTAATCAGTGAGTATATGCAAATTAACTGTCAGCCAAGATGGCAGCCGGCAGCCAGGCACTGAAGCGAGCAGGGAGGCTTGCTTGCTGCAGACTCCAACGTTCCCCGCCACACTTGCCGGCCTCTCATCTGCAACTCTAAGCAACTATATACTATGTTGCAAATAAGAAGCTAAACAAAACCCCAGAAAAGGGCTTCCATTCAGCCGGGCTCGGACCGCAACATTGTATCGATGTTTTCAGCAGCGAGGCCTCAGAGCTAAAGCTGGCCCAGAAAAAAAAAAAAAAAAAGAGAGAAGAAAACAAGGAGCGGTTGGAAGCTTTAGTCACTCGCCAGCCGGAAAACAGCCCTCAGCCCCTCACCCAGACTGGCCAGGCACCCCAGTGGGGACCCCCACCCTGATCCAGGACACCCTTCAGGGCAAACCAGCCAGCCCCTACCCATGCACCAGGCCTCTATCCTATATAGTAAAAGGGTAATATGCCTCCCAGCACCGGGATCAGCGGAGCAGCGAGGCTCCCGGCACCGGGATCAGCATGACAGGGGGCAGCGCCCAAACCCCCTGATCGCCCTGCGGCTCTGTGTGTGACAGGGGGCGGGGCCACAACCTCCCTATCCGCCCTACTCTGTTCGTGACAGGGGAAGGCACCCCAACCCCCTGATCTGCCCTGCTCTGTGCATGACAGGGGGTGGCGCCGCAACCTCCCCATCGACCCTGCCTTGAGTGTGACAGGGGGCGGTGCCCCAACCCCCCAATCGGCCCTGCTCTGAGCCTGACCAGGGGCTGCACTTAGGGATTGGGCCTGCCCTCTGCCACCTGGGAGCAGGCCTAAGCCAGCAGGTCGCTATTTGCCGAGGGGTCCCAGACTGCGAGAGGGCACAGGCCGGGCTGGGGGACCCCCTCCCCCCGCCCCCCGAGTGCACAAATTTTTGTGCACCGGGCCTCTAGTTAATTATAATTGTTTTAAATTCCCAGTTTGATAATTCCAATGTCTCAGTGAAACCAAAATATGGGGTGTTTGAGCCTGAGTTTGTTGTCTCTCAAAATCAAAAAATGAAGTCAAGGACAAAAGCAGTTAGTGGAACTGAAGTTTATTGTGAAAAGCCAGTCCTGGAAAAGGTGTAGCTAAGGCTCCAGGAGCAGGCCAGTGTTCAGAGCTTCCTTTCCATGTTACAGTCAGGAGTAGTTCAGCATCCAAGCTAATTAAAGCCTATTAGTCCGTGTGTGGAGGCCCACATGGCCATAAGCCACAGGGGCACAAAGATGTGCTCCCCCAGGGGAGAAAGGAGAGGGAGAGAGGGAGCATGCACTTTTTAATTTAGGGGTGGAGACAGCCTTGCTAGCTTCTGATTGGTCTTTTCAAAGAATTCTGCCTTAGCAACATCCTTGGGATTGGTTTATACACCTTATTGCTTTGTAATTGGTTATCTGCAAGCTGCCTGTCTTAGCAACATTCACACATTTTAAAGCTCATGTCTCCCACTAGCGCCCTTTCTCCCCTGCCCAGTTGGAGTGTCTTAGTAACTCAAGCCCAAAGGGAATAGGAAAACAATAAGGAAAGGGGGTGGAGGGATGGGGGAAACTCAGATGTACCCAACATTCGAGGTTTGACCTTTAAGCTCAGAAGTTACTATAGTAAACAGCCTAAGGAATAGTGACCAATCAGAGGGGATATCAAGGCACCAGCCTCTACAGCAGTGGTTCTCAACCTTCTGGCCCTTTAAATACAGTTCCTCATGTTGTGACCCAACCATAAAATTATTTTTGTTAATACTTCATAACTGTAATGTTGCTACTGTTATGAATTGTAATGTAAATATCTGACATGCAGGATGGTCTTAGGCGACCCCTGTGAAAGGGTCATTCGACCGCCAAAGGGGTCGCGACCCACAGGTTGAGAACCGCTTTTTTAAAAATATATATTTTATTGATTTTTTACAGAGAGGAAGGGAGAGGGATAGAGAGTTAGAAACATCGATGAGAGAGAAACATCGATCAGCTGCCTCCTGCACACCCCTGACTGGGGATGTGCCCACAACCAAGGTACATGCCCTTGACCAGAATCGAACCTGGGACCCTTGAGTCCGCAGGCCGACGCTCTATCCACTGAGCCAAACCGGTCAGGGCAGAGAACCGCTTTTATAAACCCTGGAAACAGGGACTCAGTGGGACTCTCCCCTCCCCACGTAGGAGTCCTGCTGTGAGATTCTCTCCCCTTCCCCATGTGGGAGTCTGTGCTTGTTCTGCAATAAAATTTCTACTTTTGCTATACCACCTTCCCTTCCTGGATTCATTCTTTGATTCCAGTGGACAAAGGATTCGGGGAACCATCCTGCCCAGGGTAACTCCATGTGTTCCAGTCCAAAAATCCTGCTTCACCTCTGTCTCCTCACTAGCATGTATAGTTTTGATGTTTGCTCTGTTCCTTCACATTGTTTTTACCTTTTGGTATGCCTTTTAATTTTTCCTTGAAAGCAGGTCAAGATTTTACTGGGGAAATAAAGAAGTGCCGTAAATTGGCCTGTAATAATAGGGCAGTGAGGTAAGGGGGGAAGGGAAGCATATATATAGTCCTATGATTAGTCTTCTAGTGAGCCAGTGCCTCTTGGCTGTGAACTTTACAAGTGTTTTTCAGTGCTTTGTTTTGTTTTTCCTCTCTCTACTTAAGTGTGACAGGATTGTTAGAGCCACCTGGAGTTGGGAATTTCCCTTTCCTGAATCATCAGTTAATCAGGGCAGAGAACCGCTTTTATAAACCCTGGAAACAGGGACTCAGTGGGACTCTCCCCTCCCCACGTAGGAGTCCTGCTGTGAGATTCTCTCCCCTTCCCCATGTGGGAGTCTGTGCTTGTTCTGCAATAAAATTTCTACTTTTGCTATACCACCTTCCCTTCCTGGATTCATTCTTTGATTCCAGTGGACAAAGGATCCGGGGAACCATCCTGCCAAGGTTGAGAACCACTGAGTTAAGCTCTGATAATACTCCAGCCAGTTAGGCTCCGGTTAACTGGTTTCTCCTGAGGACAGGTTAGTCTGTGGTTAATTGGTTTCTCCTGAGGTTGAGCCTTGTTAAAAAGAACAGAACTTTCTGGTGCATTTCAAAATGGTTCCTGTTCCCCTCCTGCTGACTGAAGCCAGAGGGGATTTTTCTCTGATAGTTACTGTGGGAATCTGGTGGAGTGCCTGGGGGTAAATCTCACAAAGCTGTAGGAGGCCCCCATGACTGGGTGCCCCTGGAGTTTTTAACCTCAGAATTGTCCACACGGAGCCACCAGCAAGTCGTCAATTACAGTTCAGGTTTTCTTCCCGTGGCACTGGTTCCTGCCATGGTTTCTGCTGGTGCATTTCTGCTCAGGTAAGCCACAGCTCTGTCTGTATTTGTCTGTGGACTGTCTCATTTTGAGGGCAGTGGTTTGTTCTGTGTCTTCCTTCCCTCAGGGATCCAAGAAGAGTTGATTTCTCAGTCTAGTTAGCTTTTGACTTGTTGTTAAGACAGAATGGCAGCTTCCAAGCTCCTTACATGTGGAAACGGAAATGGGAAGTTCTTTCCTGAAGTTTAGAATGATTTTGCAGGCTAGAAGAAACCTTTACATCATGGAGTCTTTTTTTCTTTCAGATATTTTAATTTTACTTGTCACATTTAGGTCTACAAATTCTAGAAGTGATATAATTAATATAATCCTATACGTAGCATGAGTTAAAGTTCTAATTTTATTTTTATGAATTTCTAAATATGCTAGAAAAAATTACTATATGATTCATCCTAGCCAATTGTTCTGAAGTATCATCTCTAGCACATATCAGTATTTCCTATATGGGTTCATTCATATTCTATTCCTTTGTCTATTCATCAAAAAATTATTAAACCCCATGCTGAGATTAGTTATTACATTTTCATAAACAATGTTGATAGGCTAGGTTGGAGGCTTTTCCATGACATAAACTATTTTTTGAGAATTTCTTTTTTGGTTTTGTTAATCCTCATCTGAGAATATTTTTCCATTGCTTTTTAGAGAGAGTGGAAGGGAGGGGGAGGGACAGAGAGAGAGAAACATCCTTGTGAGAGAGACATGTACTAGTAAGTTATTACATTTTCATAAACAATGTTGATAGGCTAGGTTGGAGGCTTTTCCATGACATAAACTATTTTTTGAGAATTTCTTTTTTGGTTTTGTTAATCCTCATCTGAGAATATTTTTCCATTGCTTTTTAGAGAGAGTGGAAGGGAGGGGGAGGGACAGACAGAGAGAAACATCGCTGTGAGAGAGACATGTACTAGTAGATTGGTTGCCTCCAACATGTGCCCTGACCAGGGCTGGGGGTCCAGTTTGCAACATATGCACACACCCTTGATTGTAATTGAACCTGGGATCCTTCATTCTGCAGGCCTACACTCTACTGAGCCAAACCGACCAGGGCGCTAAGAATTTATTGAGTGCATTTTGAGCCTTTTCTTTTCATATTTTAGAATCCTATTTAAAAATTAATTTAAAAACTTAGTAAAATTCTAGTTACTTTGAAGGTTTATTTTAGATGAATTTTTAAAATATTATTACCCCTTTTTATTTAAGAACCTGATATAAATCTCTATTCATGTAGAATTTTTGGTGACTTTTAATATCTTCTAGTTTTCTCTGCAAAGATCTTGCATGTACTTTGGTTTATTATAATGTATCCTTTATTGCTGTTACTGTTGAAGACAGTATTTTTTATGTTTAGCTACATTTTTTGTTTTTGCTTGTATACTCAAATGTGATTTCTGTATATTGAATTTACAGTAGCTATTCAACATGCTTTTTTTTTGGTGGTAGTCTTGGATATTTATTTCAGTAATGTTATTACCTTAAATAATAATAATCTTTTCCTTATTCTCAGTCCTTACATATTCCATTATTTTTTCTTTTCTTATTTATTAGCTAATATTAACTAGAAATATTTTTAGCAGGCCTGCTTGACTTGTTTCTGATTTCAACAGAATGTTTGTTATGATGCACAATTACAAACGGTATGATTACAGACAATACATGGTGTATAGATGTTGTAAATAGGACTTATCATATAGAGGAATTTCTTTTCTTGTGCAAGGATTAAATCATGCATAGCTGTTGAATATTATCAAATTTCTTTAGTTACAATTGAAATGATTGCATATACACATACATTTATGTATAGCTTATTGTATAATGTTGCATTTATATAATTTTCAAGGTTTTTAAAGTCTCAGCTTGTAGCCCGTTTTCCTCTTACTGATTCAGAGATGATGGCAGAAGACAGTATATCAAGTCAGAAACAAAGGACTTTATTTATCAAGACAGATAAAGCAGTTAGTATAAGTACATTTTGCTGTTCCCCCATGCCCTTGACCGGAATCGAACCTGGGACCTTTCAGTCCGCAGGCTGACGCTCTATCCACTGAGCCAAACCGGTTTGGGCAGTTTTCAAGATTTTTAAAGTCTCAGCTTGTAGCCCGTTTTCCTCTTACTGATTCAGAGATGATGGCAGAAGACAGTATATCAAGTCAGAAACAAAGGACTTTATTTATCAAGACAGATAAAGCAGTTAGTATAAGTACATTTTGCTGTTCCCCGGCTTCTAAGTTTCACAGGTTGATGTGATGACCCACAATCCTAAGACTGCAGTGTGTTTGTGGCACAGTTCAGGAATGTGGGGCAAGGGAATAGCAATTTTGATAAATTAATGAAATTTAGAGCAAGCAGAAATAAACTGGTCCTTCTGCCCACAGAGTGAGCAATTTGTATGGTAATCATGCTGTAGTTGTCTTGACCTATTTAATTGCCTATCTTATCAGCTGAAGATATTCATATATATGTATGTATATATATGTGTATTTAATCATATAATGTTGAATGTGTTTTGCTAATGTATTGTTGAGGATTTTTTCAACACTTAATCTACGAGACAGCCTTCTGATTTAACTTTTTAAAATATTATTAATTTATTTTTAAATTTTCAATTACAGATGACATACAATATTAATTTCAGGTGTACAATATAGTGGTTTATATAGTTTATGGAATGATCCCCCTGATAAGTCTAGTACCCACTTGACACCATAGTTATTACAATATTATTGACTATATTCCTTACACTGTACTTTACATCTGACTATTTACAACTGCCAATTTGTACTTCTTAATTCCTTAACCTTTTTCACCCAACCCTCAATACCCTTCCTAATTGACAATCATCAGTTTGTTACTTGTATCTATGAGTTTGTTTCTGTTGGGTTTATTCATTTATTTTGTTTTTTTAGATTCCACAAATAAGCGAAATCATATGATATTTGTCTTTCTCTGTCAGACTTATTTCACTTAGTATAATACTCTCTAGGACCATCCGTGTTGTGGCAGTTAACAATATTTCATTCTTTTTTTATGGCTGAGTGATATTCCATTGTATAAATGTACTGCATATTTATCTACTTGTCGATCAATGGACACATAGGTCGCTGTTGTAAATAATACTGCAATGAACATAGGTATTCCTATACCATTTTGAATTAGTGTTTTGATTTTTTTTTTTTTTTGATAAATGCCCAGAAGTGGAATTGCTGGGTCATAAGCTTAATTTTATTTTTAATTTTTTAGGCACCTCCTTACTGTTTTCCATAGTGACTGCACCAATTTACAATTCCACCAATAGTCCAGGAGGGTTCTCTTCACATCCTGCCAACACTTGTTATTTTTTTATTTATTGATGATAGCCATTATGACATGTGTGAGGTAATACCTCATTATGGTTTTAGTAAACATTTCCCTATGACTAGTGATGTTGAGCATCTTTTCATATGGATGTAGGCCATCTGTATGTCTTCTTGGGAGAAATATCTATGCAGGTCCTCTGTCCATTTTTCAATCATATTGTTTGTTGTTGTTGAGTAGTATGCATTCTTTATATATTTTGGATATTAACTTCTTAAATAT
>NW_005363209.1:3728972-3729389 GCF_000412655.1 Myotis brandtii | reverse complement strand
TTTTCTACCATTCAGTAGATTGTCTTTTTGTTTTGTTAATTGTTTTCATTAATACTTATCTTGTATTGTGTAAGTAATAAGATTAAATGAGCTTATTAGCAGAACAATATGACTTGGGTTGTATTTTTCCTTTTCCTGTAAAAATTTACAAAAATGGTAATATTTTTAAATTTAATAAAAGTAGTTAGTTCTTTGGGAATGATATATTACCGCTGATTAAAAGTCTACATGAGGTTTTTTTGGTCTTTTTTTTTTCTGTAAATATATTATAATGAGATCATTATAAATAATGTTATTCAGAAATTTTCATCCTGTTCTTAATTTAAGTATTTTATTCTGAAAGCATAGTATATATGCTCAAGTATGAAAATAATATGAATTTAGAATATAGAAAATATTTTACAAGTTTATAATAAT
>NW_005363209.1:3722732-3725849 GCF_000412655.1 Myotis brandtii | reverse complement strand
GTAAAGAGAGCAGTATAATAAACACACATATACCCAATACCCAGCCTAAGTAGCAACATCTTTTATATATACTTGCCTCAACTATTTTCTTCCCAATATTTTTGTTTATTAGTTTGTTTGTTTCTCAAGTATATAAGCACATTTTAAATGTAATATCATTTTATCTGTAAACACTTCAGTGCCCATTTCTAATAGTAAGTACTTTTTGAAAATAAAACTTCAATAACATAATCACACCTAACAAAATTAACAATAATTTCCTAATATTATATAATGCACAATGTTTGCTATTTCTCCAATTGTCTCAAACATGTTTTTTTAAAATAACATTTTGTTTTTAATTGATTTTAGATATGAATGAAGGGGAGGGGAACAGAGAGAGAAACATCTATGTGAGAGAAACATCTATGTGAGAGAGAAACATTGATCGACTGCCTCCTGCATACATCCAGACTGGAGATTAAACTGGCAACTTGGGTATGTGCCCTGACTAAGAATTGAACCTACCACCTTTTGGTGTAAGGGAGGACATCCAACAACTGAGCAACACTGCTCAACATGTATGTTTATGATTGGCTTATTCAAATCAGAATGCAAAAACTTAGGCACGTTGAATTTGTTTTTTTCTTAAGTCAGTTAGAATTTATAGAAGTTTATGTTTCTATATTTTTTATCCTACTTGTAGAAAAATAAATGGATCTTTGGACCACAAAATTTTCTATGGCCCATATTTGACTGATTTCATCCTTATAGTCTCATTTGTCATGCTTCTCTCCATACTGCATTTTCTGTAAACTGATTGATATTTATTTTCTCAGTTTTCATTAGATACTTGTTTAATTTTTATTGATAAGAAAATTTTTAGACAATGCTATGCTCTTCCTGTGTGTTACAGAAGATGAAAAACAATGTCTGATTTAACAGCCTATACTTAAAAAAATAATCTTTTATTCTTGAATACTTGGAATCCAAAATGTGATCAATGGAATTTGATAAAGTTATAGTATGAACAACATGTAATAACATTTTTTAAATCAAAGACAAATTATAAATGGAGGAATCAACTGATAGATTTTGTAGGCCTTGGTTTCATTGAGTAATTTCTACACTTTGGGGCAAACTCAATTTAAGATATAGAAAAACCTAGAATCCTACATCAATACCCCCAAAGTAAGGTCAGCATAGGTAGTATAACATAACCTGGGAGTGATTAACGTATTAGCATATATTATTGATCAATTAAACTTTGAAACGTGTGTAGTTGTGCATACTAAGAAGGTGTTGCAATTTAAAGTACAGCAAGTAATTTAAATACTTGCAATATGTACAATTACAACACCTGGCTATAAATGATGTTGAAGAATTCATTTACTTAGTAGCATTATAGATTCTGTAGTATTTGCTTTTTAGAACACTCTCCTGTAGATATTACTGATCAGAGAGAGGTGATTGGCACCCTGATGCTACCTACCCTCAGTGCTAAGAAAGCTTCATAATCTTAAAGTGAAATATCAGCAGTTATTGTATTGTAACCCTCACTAGGAAATAATTGGGTTTCTTCTTATGAAATCATATTAAAACTGGTGCTTTCTAATTCCATGTGATGTCATCACTTTTTCAGTCATATTATTTTTTGTTGTTGTTATTACTTTTTCTAATAAGGGATAAAATGGTTCATCAAAAAGTGGTATTTATATAAAATCAAAAAGTGAAATGTGAGTGACTCAATATTTTGATCATGACCCTTTTCTATTTAAGTTATGGAAGTTCAAATCAAACTGGCTGAGCAGTATAGATGTGTGTGCTTCTAAGACTAATAATCTCTCAATCTCTCTCTGTTCTTATTCTCTTATCTCTCCCATTCCTGGTTTTCTTTGAAAATTCAATCCATTCTTTCAGACTGTCATTCTAGATACAGCGGTTCTCAAACTGTGGGTCACGATCCCTTTGGTGGTCGAACGACTCTTTTACAGGGGCCGCCTAAGACCATCCTGCATATCAGATATTTACATTATGATTCATAACAGTAGCAACATTACAGTTATGAAGTAGCAACGAAAATAATTTTATGTTTGGGTCACAACATGAGGAACTGTATTTAAAGGGCCAGGAGGTTGAGAACCACTGCTAGAAATATGTACTCTGTCATCTTCTTGATAGTTTTATCACAATAGAGAGACTGATTCTGATTCAAATATAAAATCTTGGGAGAATGGGAGGAAGGAAAGAAGGAAGGGAAGAAGGAAGGAAAACAGGAAGGAAGACGGGCAAACTGACTAGGTGTACATCTAGCAAAGTATGCTTAGAATTTGCATGTCAAAGCTGTAAAACACAGCTGGAAGAACTTGAAGAATACCTGAATGATTGGAAAGATACACTCTGCCCATGAATTTTAACACTCACTATTGTTAAAATGACAGTTCTCCTTAAATTGATAATTCTAGTCAAAATCCTAGCAACAATTTGTGTAGATGATGAAAAGCTAATTTTAAAAGTATATGGAAAGACAGAAACAGAATATCAAAAATGCTTTTGATAAAGAGGAACAAAGATGAAGAATCCACACTACCAGATTTTAATACTTAATGTAAAGTCACAGTAATCAAGACAGTATGATTCTAGTGGGAGGATATACACATAAATTGAAGAGTCCAGAAATGGACCCATAGAAAGATTTTGACATAGGTATTAAGGCAATTTAGTAGAAAAAAAGGACAGTCTTCTTCAACAGATGGTGTTGTTATTAAATGATACCATATGTCATAATAATAATAATAATAATAACAAAAACCAAAGCAACAACAAAAAACTCAAACCACACCTCACACCTTAAACACTAATTAACTCAAAATGGGTCATAGACTTAAAGATAAAATGTAAAATTATAAAAATAGAACTATAGGAAATCTTTGTAACTTGGTTAGGTAAAGATTTTTTTTTTGCTTTAAGTATAATTGTGATTTTATTTTATTTTATTTTTTAATTGTTTTATTGCTTAAAGTATTACAAAGAGTATTATATATGTCTCCTTTTTTTTTCTCCCCTTGACCTTCCCCTAGCCTCCCATACCCCCCAGTGTCTTGTGTCCATTGGTTATGCTTATATGCATGCATACAA
>NW_005363209.1:3706119-3721029 GCF_000412655.1 Myotis brandtii | reverse complement strand
TTATCTTCCTTTTGTTAAGTTGTATGAGTTCCCTATAAATTTTGGAGATTAAACCCTTATCAGAGATAACATTGGCAAATACTAGTATGTTCTCCCATGCAGTGGGCTTTCTTATTGTTTTGTTGGTGGTTTCTTTTGCTGTGTAGAAACTTCTGCAAAAAGTGGCTGCTAATGTCTACCCTGCGTACTATGTCATTGGGCTATTGTATAAACAAATGCAAAACATGTAGAAAATATTTTGTAAAATACTAAGTACTAATGTCATTAAATATTACTATAGTATAATTTCAGTGAGTTTAATAGGAAAAATTCAAAAATGCTGAAAGCATGATATTCCATTTATATATGAGGTAACTTTATATTGGGTATTACACCTCTTGAAAGACATAACAAATAACAAGAAACATGTTTATCAAACATGACAATGATACTAATGCTAGCAGTAACTTTTTGAGCCTAGAATTATTGATCCAGAATATCTAGAACTGTTGCCGATCAAATTAATGATACTAATATTAATTATGCATGTAGAAAGTCTCTATGATATTTAAGGGAAGCTGATACATTAACCAATTATGTATTTTTCTTTGCATTGCTTCTGTATCTGGTTATTCAGTATAAGCAGACAGATAATACACTGAGCAGTACTATTCTGCAAATAAAAGATAAAAGGAAATAAAATAAAGATTCCCAATCTAAAGAAAAATTAAAATATCAACAGTTCCTTGGTGACAGTTTTAAATGAATCTTTAAAGGAAGCTTACTTTGGAAAGCCTTCTGGTCACCCCCAATTACTATGGTTGCCTTGTTTGTGACAGCTGGTGTATAATCTTTATTACACTGTCATTAGAATGTCTTTCATACCTTTTTTTAAAAGCCATCAACACACCATTTGCTTTTCAAATCACACCCTGAAGTGGCTGGATCATGGGCATTGAGGTATCTATGAAGTTTCTAAGCCTTTTTCACACTTTGAGGAGCTGGTAAATTCAGACACAATATGGGAATCTGATGCTACTCCAGCTCCGCTGTACTAAAATTACCCTAGAATATTTTTTAAATCTACTCATATTTTTAATCTTTTCCTTCTATCTTCTTCTACAGAAAAAAAGTATTAATTTCACTAGAGTTCTTCTATGTACCTCATTGAGAATGGTAATAATGAGGTCAGGACAGAGGTGTAGCCACCAAGCACATCAATTATAGCTTCACTGGGGGAAAAAACATAATTGTTTCATAGCCTTAGACCATTTCTTTAACCCAGTCAGCCAGCTTGAAAATTTGCACCAGTGAAGTAGAGGAGCATGCACATTGAGCTGTGTGGGGTTGATGGGAAACTTAATGAGGAATCAGAGGATCTTCTGTTATTATTTTTTATTTTCCTGATCATGTGGTTTAAAAATAAATTCAAATAGCTTTACTGAGTTCCAGTTTCTTTGATAATAAAACAACAACAATAACTGCTTTTTACTTTTTGGAGTTCTGGTTATTCTAAAACATGAATCTTGACAATGTATACAGCCCAGAAAGCTCCGTAATGCAATACATTGCTGGTGGTGGTGGTGGTATCTCCACAGGTAAATTGATCAGTTAGAACAAATGTCTGGTTTCCACTGGGTCAGTGACTTGAGAGCCCAAGAAGGGGACTTAGAGACCAATAGAGGCAGTTCTGTCTCCATTTATGTCTTCAACCACACAGCCCGGCAGGAATTCATGTCTCAATTTCTCATTAGAAAAAAAACAAAATAAGGAGATTTAGTCAGTTTTTATTGGAGAAATTTTTAAATAGTTTGAAAGATTATGATAAAATCATAAAACATTATGGTGTTAGTAAAATGTTTTCAATAAAAGATCTTCAGATACTAGGACTCTAAAATGCTATTAGAAAAGGGGATACAGAAGTTGGTTCAAGATTTTAGTCAAGAAGCCTGAAAGAAATATTTAAAACAACACAGGCCAAAGTATGTTGCTTTTTAATGTTTTTAATTACTTATGGTTTGCTTTGTGCTGTGTAAACACTGGTTTTCTAATGCTGATTAAAATATTTGCATGGTAATGTCTTAGAATAATGCAAACCAAACAAACTTAAAAGTAATGTAATATATTCAGTTAGTAGATAAAAAGTTTAAAATCATGAGGCTCATGTGGGAAACAGAAGTTCTTTATTTGGGATAAGGCTAGTAATTTCAGTTTCAAACCTTAAAACAATTATCCTTGCAGTGTGTTACATTAGATTACTTGAAATAAACCATCTACTTGCTACATTATGTACTATATTTCCTAGTTTAAGCTCAGTGTTAGCCGAGATTCCTGGACTCCCTTTTGAGTATAAGAAACTCTCCCATCTTCAAGTGCTTAGTGCTTTTAAGGTATATCCTTGTCAATAGCTCTGCTATTTCACACCATATTTCCTCCACACCTCATCACTGAGCACTCATCCACTGCCAGTGATTTACTGCTAGTGGATGTCTGAAGTTGCAGCATGAATTCTCTCATAGAGACTTCACTCTCTATTAAATCCACACTGATTTTCCATGAAAAGTGAATTTTAAAGTAAGATTTTCCCATTTTTATGTAAAGTCTCATGTAAAATACTAAAGTTTTTAACTATTTTCCTTTTTTTTAACATATTAGATATATAAAGTACCTATGATTATGAATGCAGCCTTTGTTCAATAATATATTCTGAATTAGGTTCTCTTTTTAAACCATATTCTGAATAATGAAACATATAGAAATTGTTCATAATAAAAGGGTATGACTTTTGGTGGTATGTTAAAAATTATTCTAGGAAAATCATAAATCCTGGAAATTCTGTCATTTGTTATTTAATTCAAAATTTGTAAAAGACAAGTAGATACTATAGTAATTAATTTTAAAATGTAAATTATAATGTCTTTAAAGTCGTAAATTATCTCATTAGAATAACCTAAGTATATGCATAACTACTAATCAGTATCAGAGAAATGACTAAATAGAGACATTGAGAGTCCTAGTATGGATTTTTGGACGATAGCACTCCACTGACACTGTCCTGGTTTTCAGAAAAGTTTTCTCAATTCTTTGGGATCGAAATATTAAGAAATAAATGTTATAGAACAGGGGCCAATTTTTCACTAAATTTATTTGTGTTTTGAACGGGACTGTGTTATTCAAGTTTCTATTATTGATTGAGGCTGACATAATTGTAACTTAAGGAATGGATATAGTATAAGCATTAGAGTGAAAGTGTACTTAGTTCCTGAGTGACCAAAGCAGTGTTTGGAAAACCAGCCAAATCCCAGGATTTCCTGATGGCCCAATCACCATCTGTTTGAGGATCTGAAGGTCTGAATGTGATGACATGTGTATAGTTCATGCAAGCAACCTTGAGATGGTGAAGCACTGATCACTTCTCAGATATAAAGATTTGCACATTACATGTTTGGGGGCAGGTGAAGAGTCAGCACCTATTGAGTGTCTCGTGGAAGAAAATGAAATAATGAGATAAATAATATAAAAATGTGTGAGGAGGGAAGAAAAGAGAAAAATATCCTAACTCTATGTGAAGCTGGATCTTTGAGAACATCTCCTGCACAGATTAATATACTCATGACCACAATTGATGGATTTGAATAAATAAATGGGTCTCTCTAAAAGTTCAGTGAGTGTGTACATTTCCTTTTGGAATCAAAACATACTTAAAACGGTATTATGAGTCTTCTACTTATTACATTTTTTTTTATCTCTGTCAATGTAATTCTCTTAAAAATTGGCTCAGCAATGATCTAATCCAGAAAGTAAATGTTACATACCACTCCTCTTTGCTACTATTACACTTTCAATTATAGCACTTACTATGTTCTATTAACTAAATCCTCACAGGTTTAATAACTTGGTGGTGAATGTAAGCAAATACTCATCTGCTTTGCACAGTCAGGCAGTGCTATCTCTCTAGCTCACCCTTACTTCTTGGTGACCATTTCTTTCCAGTTTCCAGGCACTGGATGTCTTAGGCCTTCTACTCCTCTTTGACTCTTCTTCCATGTCTTCAGTTCACAACAGTGAGAAAGAACGGATTTAACCTGAGCTTTAAATAACTAATAATGAAAGTTAATATGTTACTACTGTTCATAGGCATGCACATTTAAACATTTGTTTAATTGGATCCCTTTCAAAGGGCATTAAATCTCTAAAATTTAAACTATACCTCCCTCAGGTTGATTTGAAAAGAAATTACACTCATAAGTAGAGTATATTCTTAGTTCATCTGCACATGACCTGACCCACGATGGAACTCACAACCTTCTGGTATACAAGAAGACTCTCCAACCAACTAAACCACCCAGCCAAGCCTGATTGTTTATAATTCTTAATAAATTTTCCTAGTCCTCTAACATTGTAAACAACATCTATCCACTCTGATCTCCACATTTTTTTACTTTTACTCTTAGCTTATACATTTCTAGCTTCTTTTAATGTTACTTTTTTGAAACTCTGTCTCACCAAGTTAACAATTATCCCCTAGGCTTTGTTTCAGCATATTCCGTATACTCATGTTTTCCCTGGAGATCTTGACTCTGGCCTTTACCTCTTACTTACTAAACGCTCTCTTCTTTTTTTTTTTTTAATAGTTCATAATAATGCTGTCACCTTTAGGCTTCTCTTCAGTCTCCTTTTGATCCATGCAATCCTTTAAATGTTCTTCTGCCTCGGTTGTGGTTCTCCAGTCTTTTCTCACTTCACAGACACTCTTTCAGTCACCTCAACCCTGCATAAGGCTTCACCTTTGAGTTGTGTGCTGATGACTGTGAACCCAAACTTGCAAATCCAGCCATTCACTGCACATTGCCACTAAGATGCATACAGGTATCTCAATCCCAATACACCCAAGTTACAACCCATTAAGTACTGCATCACTTTTCAAAAATAAAGCTCTCTTAAAGAATGAATAATTTGATGCTTTTTAGTGTTCTGTTGTATCAAGAGTCAGGTGTAAGAAAAATATTAAGTTAATTTTATCATCTCATCATCCATAAGTATTTTCCTGTTCTTTTTCTGTGTCCTCTACCCACTATGTGGCTACTTAATTACATAAATTTCATATTAAAGTGCATAATCAGATGTGTAAATGTGTGTGTATACATATATATATGCTATCTATCTATACATATATGGTAGATAGATTGATATTCATCCAGATTTCTGAATGACACTGAGATTATGGTGGATTGCACTCGATGAGAAGAAAGTTATTAAATTCTCATACTCCATGTTCGAAGAGGTCTCAGATCTTAATGTGATTGCTGAATCTGTTTCTATGTTCATTAGAAGCCAAATCAGTGTCTTCTTCCTTTATCTGCACCATACATTAGAGAAAGTGACAGTTCTGAGAAGAACATTCTAGGTGCCTAAGTATAGGGTCTATTTTTTAGGGGAGGGGGGTGTCTGATGTGGACATCAGAATAGATGGATTTGTCTCTAATTCTGGTCTTCAGTGAACCAACATTTATTGTGCCTAGGATGAGAAGAGTTTCCTCCTTTCCAGTTTACTATAGAAGTCAGAAATAGACCTGAACATAAAAGTTAATGGTGCGATTGGTGTAACAGTTGTGCTAATGGAGCAATCACATGGATAACACCTCATAAATTGTTAATGTGACTAGGATATAGCTTAGCCTGTGGAGGTCTCTCCTGAGGAAAGAGCTTTGCTGACATGTCTAAGCATGCATACATGAAACACCTACACTTCTTTCTTGACTCTGCTCCATTACCTCATCAACATGCTTTAGATGAATTTATTGTCTAATAAGAGATGTTACATCATGAGATGTTACATCATGATTTCCACCAATAACATTTCCTATTATCTGAGGTATATAAGAATCTAAGGCTCCATGGTCAGAAGAAGGTAAGTAAATTGATTATTTTCTCAACATTGATTATGTGGCACACAGTACATACAGCACCCTGTACATTGCTTAATTTTTACAACAACTCTATGAAATAATGTTACTATTGCAGTTTATTAGATGAGAAACAGATTGTTGAATGGATTTGTCCAAGGTCACACAAAAAGTTACTGACAGAGTCAGAAGCAAACCTAGGTCTGTCCTTCTCAGAATTGGAAGGACATTTCACCAGGAGACCTTTTTATTCATTACATTTTAAGATTTATTCTCTACTCATTTATTAAATGATTAGACGCCTGGTGCACAAAAATTTGTGCACTCGGGGGGAGGGAGGGACCAGCCCAGCCTGAGCCCTCTTGCAGTCTGGGACCCCTCGGGGGATGACCACCTGCTGGCTTAGGCCTGCTCCCGGGGGATTGGTCCTAAGATGGCAATCAGACATCCCTCTGGCAGCCCGGCAGCCCTCAGGGGATGTCCACTTGCCAGCGGGGAGCAGGCCTAAGCTGCAGTCGGACATCCTTAGCGCTGCTGAGGAGGCAGGAGAGGCTCCCACCACCACTGCTGTACTGGCAGCCATCAGCCTGGCTTGTGGCTGAGCAGAGCTCCCCTATGTGGGAGTGCACTGACCACCAGAGGGCAGCTCCTGCATTGAGCATCTGCCCCTTGGTGGTCAGTGTGTGTCATAGTGACCAGTCATTCCCAGGCTTTCTGCTGTTAGGGTCAGTTTGCATATTTCCCTTTTAGTATATAGAATAGAGGCCTGGTGCATGGGTGGGGGCCAGCTGGTTTGCCCTGAAGGGTGTCCCGGATCAGGGTGGGGGTCCCACTTGGGTGCCTGGCCAGCCTGGGTGAGGGGCTGATGGCTGTTTGCAGCTGGTCCCACCCCCTTCGGGGTGGGGGTCCCCACTGGGGTGCCTGGTCAGTCTGGGTGAGGGGCTGAGGGCCGTTTTCAGGCTGGCCTGTGACTGAAGCTCCCAGCCTCTCCTTTTTTTCTCTTTTCTTTTTTTAATTCTGGGATTTATTTATCTTCTATAATTCAAACTCTGTTGCTGTCACTGGAGCTCCCAGCTCTGAGGCCATGGCTGGCTGAAAGCAGGTTTCTGGGGTTTGTTTAGCTTCTATAATTGAAACTTTGTTGCTTTTGGAGCTGTTGCTTTCGGAGCTTAGAACCGGGCCGTGGCAGGCGGGGAACCTTGGCTTCCTCCATCACTGGAGCAAGCAAACCTCCTGCTCACTTCAGCTGCATGGCTGCCGGCCGCCATCTTTGTTGGCAGTTAATTTGCATATCTCGCTGATTAGCCAATGGGAAGCGTAGTGGAGGTATAGTTAATTACCCTTTTTGTCTTTTATTAGATAGGATTATTTTGAGACCTATTCCCACCACATCTGTGTATCCTTAGATTAGAAATGCTTATATTTAAATGATTTCTAAATTTTGGCCATGTACTACTTTAGTAAGTTTCTAGATACAGTGGGGCCTTGACTTACGTGTTTAATTTGTTCTGTGACGGAGCTCGTAACTCAAATTACTCGTATGTCAGATCAAAAAGTGAACGAGTGAGACACGTGATGCTGGGCTGATGTTCTGGCGTTCACTGTGACATTCGCTGTGCCAACTAGCTGTCGGGTATCTGAAACTGGCTCGTAACCCGAATTTTAGCTCGCAACTCAAAGCAAAACATCGGCCGGCTTGTAACTCGAAAAACTTGTTAGTCGGGACACTCGTAAGTCAAGGCCCTACTGTGTATACATTCTCGATGTATCTCTTTGTTTATAAATTATATTTGATACAATTTTTAATAAAAGCAAAACATGTCATTTAGGAACCTATATGAAGAATAAGTATTAACTTTTTAACTACCACATCACCTATGAAGCAGATACTAATTTTTGCTCTATTTTAAACACACAGAAAAGTAATTTTGCCAAATTACCTTATTTAGTAAGTGAGGGAGGATTTAGATAGACCACACCCTTAAGCACTTTAATGTATTACTGCTTCTGTATGTCCTTCTGAGATATTGAATGATATCCACATTAGCTGTATGAATTGCATGAATGTTACACAATGTACACAAAAATTAAAAATTAAAAAATAATGAAATGAAAATATATTCTGTTACTTTTTATAAACTGGAATGGATCATTTTATGCATCCAATTTGGAAAATACTGATTTATTTTCTAGAAATTTGATCAAATCTTGACTCTATTTAGAATGCTATAATTAAATGTACTTTGAGAAGAGTTTACTAGTATTCCTTTACAAAACAAGCAAGAGAGAGGAGTTTTATTTTCTCAAAGGTTTTGTTGACTAGACCCTGAAGATTATCTTTGGAATAAGAAAGAAGAGAACATATGGAAATTAGTAGCAAACTATCAAAAGAACAATATTACAGAAGCAGTAAGCAGAGTTTAAAAACCATCTGTGTATTTACCAAATATGTCTATATAATAAGCATGCTTCTTAGGAGATCAACTGGGTTTGCAGGAATGATTTTATCTTCATTGTCTGGCTGATTGGAAAAAGTGTCCTCCCCTTCCAAAGAAATGCTTTACTATTAGGTGTAGAAACTTTTAAAAAATCAGTAATTAAATATTTATTTTAAATATTCAATCCTTAGCATTATAGAAACAGAAAAGATTGTGTTATTTAGTTTAAAGAAATTCAAACTTGAAAGGAATTTTAATAATAAACCAGTAGATTTCTGATATTTGTCCAATTTTTCCTTTTGGCAAAAACATGAGTTTAAGCTTCATTGCACATTTTCCTCCAAGTTTACCCAGCCACAAGTAGACAGGTAATTCGTATGTCTCAGTTGGGGGTGTTTTGGAGCATGTTTCATGCATGATTTCAGAGAGAGAGGCAAATGAGATAACCAGGAGGAATCTCAGGGGCTAACTCTTCCTAAGCTGAAGCTCCATTTAAAAAGCATAAAATTATAATAAAAATTAAAAATGCACAAAGTGCCTATAAGCAATGTTTGTGCTTAGAGGAAAAGAAACCTAATTTAATGAATCTTTTCCATAAGAATTTTATTATTTATTGCAAACATGACAGGATCATTTTAGGTGTGGAATTTAGCTAATAGACAAATGTCAACATGGAATTGCCAATTTAAATCATCAGTCTCAGTGGTAATATCCTTATGCTGAAAACATTTTCAACTAACACTGTTAATAAGCAGAAGATAAACTATTCAATTTTGAATGCTTTGACTCCATATACTAACAATATTTAAAATCAACTCTTCAGAGCTTGAGAACACATCATATTTCCTGCCCTTAGAAAAATCACTTCAATATAGCTTGCTTTGTTTATAATCATATTACATTTTCTAAAGATAAGGGTTACTCCATGGAGAGACAATCCTGTATAATGTGTGCATTTTCTATAATGTTTAATGACCTTTGGAATTTAAGTCTGCCTAGCACATTTTCACATATACCTAAGCCCACAAAGCTTAATATTAGATTATATTTTTGAGGAGGTCTCAGAATTTATCTTCTAGAAAAGAGAGACATACTAAGAAAACCAAATTTTTTTCCAGAGATATTTTAAATTCAATATATATTATGATGGGTAGTAGATCTGGTGTCATAAGAGACCACAGAATTTACCCTACCAATTAAATATATCCCCATGCTTACTTTTTATAGCCAAACTGAACTAGATATGCTTTCTTTAGATAAATGCCATATTTTATCAGCAGCAAACTTATTCTAAAGCCAAGATTCAAAAAATAAACTTTTCCATACTTTGAATTATGATTTATAATTTATTCAATTTAGAAAGATGAAATCTAGAAAGTATCCAACCATACAAAATGTTTATTACTTCATCCAGTTATTGATAACATATAAACAAAAAAAATGAATTAGAACTTGGTCTCAACTTAGGTCCAGATGACAGCCAAAGGCAACATTTTATCTAAAAATGTTTTTACTCGAAAGTCTCAGGAACTAAGTATTATATTTCCATGATATAAAAGCAGCCATATATATATATATATATATATATATATATATATATAGATATGTGTGTGTGTTGTCTCTCTCTGTGTGTGTATCTCTCTATCTCTATCTCTATCTCTATCTCTATCTCTATCTCTATCATCTATATCTATAAAAACCCTAACATGCAAATAGACCGAACAGCTGAACAACCGGTTGCTATGACGTGCGCTGACCACCAGGGGCACACGTGGAACATGGTGGGTGTTGGCAGCAGGCGGCAGAGCACAGAACATGGTGGGCATCGGCCATGGAGGGATGGTGGAGCAGGTGAATGGGAGCGCCAGACAATGGCGGAGCACTGGTCACTGTCATCAGAGTGAGCCTCTGGTGGTTACTGAAAATTCCTTGCTCCTGCTGGGTGCTCGCACCTGCTGCCGGTGCTGGCCACGCTCACACCTGCAGCCAGCGCCAGAGCCACCACTCGCACCCGCTGCTGGTGACCGGCATTGGTCCCAATCACTCAGTGCCATCAGTGGGTGCAAGTGGCAGCTGCCAGCCCTGATCGCCCCTGAGGGCTTTTCTACCTGCCCCTGCTCCTGAGGAGCGATCGGGGCAGCAACTGCCACTTGCACCCGCTGAAAGCACCGTCCCCACTCGCATCTGCTGCTGGCACCGGCCCCAATTGCTCCACACTCTCAGTGAGTGTGAGAGGGGCCAGCACCGTCAGTGTGTGGGAGCAGCGGCAGAGGGACTGGGGGGGCGTGGCTGGAGAGGCCCTGGCGGGGGCACAGAGGATGGACTGAGACCTGTGCTTGTGTCTACTGCAGACTTGCAGCCCACAGTTCCTTTCAAGGTACATGAATTCATGCACTGGGCCCCTAGTGTATATATGAAACCCTAAGCAACCGAACAACCGGTCAAATGGTCACTATGACGTGCACTGACCACCAGGGGACAGATGCTCAATGCATAGACTTGGGCTCTCTCCTGTCTGGATCGGACCTGTGGGGATCAGGCTCCCTCCTATCTGGATCAGGCCTGCAGGGCTCGAGCCAAAACTGGCTGTCCAACATCCTCCAAGGGGTCCCGGATTGCGGGAGTGTGCAGGCCAGGCTGAGGGACCCCACTGGTGAACGAATTTGTGCACCAGGCCTCTAGTGTGTGTGTGTGTGTGTGTGTGTATTCCTTAAGATCTATTCTATAGAATATTTTAAGAAGAATGTATTTTTCAAGGGTTGGATTCTCTTTCCCAAAGAGGCACATTCTCTTTTACTCTGTGTTTTATATTATTTTGTAAAATGCTATTTTATTTGTATACTGAAGCATTCAAAGTTGAAAAATTCTAACTGGCTTATTTTAGGGGGTACATTGTTAATTCTCAATGTTGTGAGATTATACTAGTAGTGCCTGCCTTGTGTTTCAAAAATGCCTTACCTCTCCTGGTCTGGTGGCTTAGTTTTTTGGAGCATCATCCTATACACCAAAAGGTTGCAGGTTCAGTTGACATCTAGGGTACATACCTAGGTTGAAGTTTGGAGGGAGTATGGGAGGCAACCAATCAATAGTTCTCTCTCATATCACTCTCTCTCTCTCTTTTTCTCCCTCTCCCTCCCTCTCCTTCTTGTTCCCCTTCCACTCTCTCTAAAATCAATAAAAAACATTTCCTCAGGTGAGGTTTAATAGTCTTATATACCTTATAATTTACTTAATTCTTACAGAAATGGAATGTATTACTATTATAAAAATCCAATAAATTATAAGATCCATTTAGGTTGCAGATATTTACTACATATCTCACAAGTGAGAGACAATATTTGAAAGCACTGGATTCATTTAACCTTTAGATGTGCCCAGTTCAGTAGCCTTTGGTTGCAAATGTACATTGGTTTATTTTCGAGAGCATATCCATTCTTTTTTTTAAATATATTTTATTGAGTTTTTACAGAGAGGAAGGGAGAGGGATAGAGAGTTAGAAACATCAATGAGAGAGAAACATTGATCAGCTGCCTCCTGCACACTCCCCACTGGGGATGTGCCTGCATCCAAGGTACATGCCCTTGACCGGAATCAAACCCGGGACCCTTGAGTCCGAAGGCCGATGCTCTATCCACTGAGCCAAACCGGTTAGGGCTAGCATATCCATTCTTGCTCAGTGAGTATTCTGTACTTTGGAGCTATTCTGTACTTTGGAAATTTGGGCTTCCAAGGTCCTTATTTTTTGTTTTAATCTAATTACTTGTATTTTAAGTACACCTGTTTTATATTGAAACTCTGCCTTAGTGGAATTACATTTAAAGTATGGCTTATTTATAATATAACTGATCATATTTCACTACTGTTAGATATTCTTTCAGATATTGTGACTACCATTTTCTTATTTACATTCTGTCATCTCTTAGTCTGGAAGAAACAAGACATAAAATTCCTTTAAACAGATCTTCTGTCTATACAAATAATTTAAATCATCTCAGTAAGCATGTCAGCACCATTTTACAGCGCAATTTTGTGTAAGTACCACAGTAGACAGCAGAAGCAGTCTTCTCCCTAATCCTTACTCCTGAAGCCATCCATCCCAACAACCCCAGGCTCTCAGTATAAAACTGTCAGTGAGTACAGGGGCTTCTTGGGGCTTCTGGCTGACTTCATAGGCAGAGGGAATGGGGTGTGGTAGAGATTCACAGAGTACCCTAAAGGGTCCCAGTAAAAACATGGGATGCTTTGATCATACAATGTTTTCTATTCTGGCAGACCCAGGACACCCAAAAGTAACTTAGAAATTTTTGAGAAAGGCACACCAGGGCACAAGAGCCCACTGAAACCAGGGACCTGGAATAGAGACAGATTATTATATCGAAAGATGATAAACCTATGGAATGACCACCCCTCTTCTTAATGCAGCTCTTTAAAAAATTCCTTTCATTTACCATATAGTTAAGTGACTTGACTAAATCACAAAAACACATTTCTTTAACTTTTCTCCTCTTTCATCATTGTAATTAATACTGAACAGTTCTGATTTTAACTTGAGTTTTAGCTCTGAACTTCAGGTCAAAGTGGATTTTCCCCTAAAGCACTTAAATATAATGTGAACTGAGCAATTTTAAACATAGTTAAAATGAATTCCTTATAACTGCCCTGCTGTAATTAACCTTTCATATTCCCTTTCTTTAAAAATATTCCATGATATTCATTTATGATTTCAGAATCCAATTATTACAGGACTGATTTTAGCCAAAGTTATGAAATAATAGTTATTAAAGTCATAACATATTTAGTGCAATAAGTGCCCCAACACTATGCTACAAGTTTAAATATTAATTTTTATTGTCTTATGTATTCTTTTGATAACCACCCACTTTTATCAATTATTTAACAAACATTATTTGAGTTCTTATGTGCAACACACTAGTCTATACCTGGAAGCACATCACATAACAAAACAGAAAAAAAGATGATGTACCTTCACTTTCATCAAGACTCATTTGGATTGCCTATCTTACCCCAAAGACTTCCAAACCACTAAGCAAAGGTGATTCTGCTTACTTTTAAATTCTGTACATACATCCTCCCGTCCATATGGAAGAACATTCTCTCTGTGTTCTTTCCTTGTCTTGTAATTTACCTATATTTGGCCAGGATCCCAGGTCCTGGAAACCTCTGACCTGACAAACATGCAAATAAGATGTGAAGTAGATGAGCCGTCTTCCTAGTACCTTACATTCACTTCAACCTTGCTCTCTGCTTAATCTGGAGGAGTTATGCCTTTTAAGCTGAACAGTACATTTCAATTATGAGAAAGGTTGATCTAAAGTAAAACTTACTGAGAAATGGTTCTGTTTTGCAGAGGACTCATAGTTGCCCTTATATATTATTTAACTCTGTCTGAGGTAGTAGCCCTGAATCTTTTCTGAGTTACTGAAATTTAGGAAAGGAACAAGTTCATTTACTGGCATTTGCCATCTGTTCCCTTTCTCACCTATATGTTAAGTCAACAGTATCATGCATAATTGATGTACAGTAAACATATTTTAAGTGTACAGGTAAATGATTTTTTGCAAATGTATGTCCCCATGCAGCTATCACCACAGTCAACATAGAAAACAAGTTCTCTGGTATCTCCCCCCAAAAGGATCTTAGTAGACAGTCCTCTTGCAAGGCTTACCCTTAGGCAACAGCTGATTTTCTCTGTCATACATATTCAATTTATCTTTTCTAGAATTTTATAAAAATGGGATCATACAATATGTATTCTTGTTTGGCTACTTTCACTTAGAATGTTTTTGAGATTAATTCATGTTGCATCTATTAGTAGTGTGTTTCTTTGTTTTACTGAATAGTATTGCATTTTACAGATATATTTCAATGTAGTCATCTTTTCACCTGTTGATGGGCATGTGGGTTGGTTCCACTTTGGGGTAATCAAAATAAAGCTGCCATGTCATTCCTGTTCAAGTTTCTATTTCGATCTGTACTTTAATTTCTACTGATAAACCTTGAAGAATGGAATTGTTGGGCGGAATATAATCAGTGTTTATCTAAATAATTTTTAAAATGGCTAACTTGTTTTCCAAGAACTTATACACTTACATTACCAAAAGCAGCATAGGAGAGTTCCACTTTGCTCCATACTCAGATCATCATGTGGTATTGCCAATTTTACTAATTTTAGTAACTCTAACAGCAATGTAATATCTCACTATGGTTTTACAATTTAAGATATTAATGAAATCAGAAGACCAAGATGGCGGCATAGGAAAACACCGGAAATTGCTGCCTCCGACAACAACTTCAAAAATACAACTAAAAGACAGAACGGTCATCATCCAGAACCACAGGAAGGCTGGCTGAGTGGAAATTCTACAACTAGAAGGAAAGAGAAGAGCACACAGACTCAGAGGAGCTACGAAAGTAAAGTGCAGAGGTACGGAGGCTCCGGCGCGCGCGGAAAGGGGCGGGCACCTGAGGACGCGGCTGTCTTTTTGAATCGGGAGAGAGTCACAAGCTCCCAACTGCTCTGAACTCCAGTTCCGGGAAATCTCTGGGGTCCCAGGGCTCATACAGGG
>NW_005363209.1:3698762-3704168 GCF_000412655.1 Myotis brandtii | reverse complement strand
GGTAATGTGGGTATAAGGACACATATGTAATATCTTAATCAATAAAAAAATATATTAAAAAAAAAAAAAGATATTAATGAAATCATCTGTGCTTATTGACTACTCAGCTATTTTTATGAATTCTCGGTTCAAATCTTTTGTTTATTTTTTATTGGATTGCTTAACTTCTTAGTTAATATTGAGCATGTATACACATTTTTGACATAAGTTCTTTGTGAGATATATGCATGGCAAACATTTCCCCAGTCTACATCTTGTTTTTACATTGTAATGGTATAATATAAAAGCAGAAGATACTAATGTTGATGAAGTACATTTAGTCCATTTTTTAAAATGGTGTGTGTTTCATATTTTATCTAACAAATTTTTCCCTGATTGAAGTTTGCAAATATGTTTGCCTATGTTTTGGTAGAGGCTATAATTTTTTAGCATTTGGCTAAAGTCTAAGGTCCATTTTAAATTAACTGTTGGTATGACACGAGGCAGTAGTAAAGTTCCTTTTTCCCCCCATTTGGTTATAACTTAATTGCTTTTGTACCATTTGTTTTAAAAATTATCCTTTTCCATTTAATTTCTTCAGTACCTTGTCAAAAATTAATTGTATGTATATGTATAGGTATGGGTATGGACTCTTTCCTCTTTTCCATTGCTCTATATGTTTTATTCTTGTGCTAAGTTTACAATATCCTGATCACTTTAGTTCCATAAAAAGGCTCGAAATTAAGAGCTGCAAGTTCACCAACTTTTTTTTTTTTAATATATTTTATTGACTTTTTTTTACAGAGAGGAAGGGAGAGAGATAGAGAGTTAGAAACATCGATGAGAGAGAAACATCGATCAGCTGCCTCCTGCACATCTCCTACTGGGGATGTGCCCGCAACCCAGGTACATGCCCTTGACCGGAATCGAACCTGGGACCTTTCAGTCTGCAGGCCGATGCTCTATCCACTGAGCCAAACCAGTTTCGGCAAGTTCACCAACTTTTTGTTGTTGTTTTATCTTTACATTTCCAGATGAATTCTAGAGTCAATTTGGCATTTTATATCAGGGAGGGAAGGCTTTTAATTAATTATTTAATCTATTTTAGGTGTTGTAGGCCCTTTCTGGGTTTTTAGGTTTGTGGGACTGCTTAGAAAATGTATGCATTACTATGAATGTTTCTATTTCACCAACATTTCAGACACATCAAATCTACTGGTATAAAATTATCCACAAAAATCATTTAGTACTTATTTATGTCTGAGGGATCTGTAGTGATGACCTCTGTTTCATTCCTAATATTGGCAAATAGATTTATTTTATCCCTTTATTTTATGAATCTCATTTGTTTTTAAAACTGTCAATCTAGTAGAGTTTTTATTGATTCTTTCAAAGAAACTTATTTTGTCCAATTATTTTTATGTTTATTTGTTTTCAATTTAATAGTTTTTTGCTTTTAATTATTTTTTCTTGCTTCTCCTTGAGTTCGATTTGCTTTTCCATTTCTTCCTTCTAATGAAACCAGAATGCGGTGGTCTGCTCTGACTTCTTTGCCTCACAAAATCAAAGAACGAATCCATGGACAATGGCAGCAAGCAGAAAACAGTTTATGGAGAGACATAACAGACTCCCTGTAGCAAGAGGTGGCAGGAAGGGGGCCCAAAGCGGGTTACCATTGAAGCTCTTTGTCTATGGATATATGTATACTTTGCTGGCTTTTGACTGGTCTTTGAAAGTATTCCCTGTGATATATAATCATTTCAGAACTCATGTTCCTGCTGGCAGGACCTGATTTGGCACTGTCACTTCAGTTCCAGGGTGACCGTACTGTCTCCTCCCAGCCAGGCTCAGTCCTCCCTGCCCCAGGCCATCCTGTTTGTTTCAGTGACTTTCTGGAACCAGGTGCAGTCAGCAGTAGCTATCAAGCTGCCGCATGCCGCTCATAGACTTCTCCATTCAGCTTCCCTTCTCCAGGTCCCATCCCTAACTGCTTTGTCTCTGTCTATCTCCTCACTAAATTGTTGTTAGATCATTGATTTGAGATTTTCTTTTTTAATTATAAGCATATGAATTTACTATGTTTATTTTGCAGACTGCTTTTGTTGCAGTAAGCAAATTTTCATATTTCTTTATTTTTTATCATTTTCAATATTTTTCCATTTATTTTGTGATTTTTTTTACTCCTATTGTTCAGACTTATGTTATTAATTTTCAAATACTTGGATATTTTGGTGTATTCTTACTGATATTTTATTTCATTGTAGTGGTATTGCATATTTGATAAGACACATTTTACATTTAGAAAGAATTGTAGGCCCTGGCCAGGTAGCTCATTTGGTTAGAGCATGGTCCCCATACACCAAGGTTGTGGGTTTGATCCCCTGACAGGGACATACAAAATCAACCAATTAATGCATAAATATGTAGAACTAACAGATCAATGTTTCTCTCTTTGTCCGTCTCTCTCCTGCTCTCTCCTTTCCTCTCTTTCTAAAATCAATAAATAAATTTTTTAAAAAATTGTATTATGGACCAGCATATGGACAATCATGGGGAATGTGCATATTTGAAAATAATGCATATTTTAGTTAGTTTAGGGGATGTTCCTACACACACACACCCACACACACACACACAGAAGCATAAATTAAATCTCCTACAAAGGTATTTTGCATAACACAGAGTCTTGGGACTGTCATCAAAGAGGATGACAGTGTTTCAAATAATTCCTTGGGAGTCAGAATGTGGTGTTCGCAATCTGCAATAACCAAAGGTATTTGGAATTTGCCAGTGATAGTAAATTCACAACTTTGCTGTGTTGTATAGGAAAGGCTTTCATATGTCCACTGCTAATTTAATATAATGGAAATCACTAGAAGTAATGACCTGAATTATACTTATACAATGCTCTATCATAAACATCATGAACAATAAGAAAATATTACCTGTTTTAGGACTCTATACATAAGATCCACTTCACCCATTGCTAAAATGATACCTCCTTTGAGTATTGAAGTATTATAACTTTCTGTGTGTGACATAATGCTTAAAAAGCTGCCTTGAAAAGCAAATATAGCACTGCAATTCAAATGAAAACAATTTGATGACATCGACAGAATAAGACACATCTCCCAATATGTAAAGAATATCTTGCTTTCTGGAGAGGTTTATAGAGAAGTGGTATTAATTTAGGAACTCCAGACAATTTTTGTAATCTAGAAAATTTAGATTTATGTTAGCTATGCATACAGTGTACAAAGAACCTAATGTGACCCTTGATTGGGCTATCATTAATTTATGGTGGAAGTTTTCTGAGAATGCTTTGAATTACTAGAACAGAATCTCTCTATCCACTTCAGGGAAAGATGGGAGAAAAACTGTGGTCCCTAAGCAGCCACAGGGCAACTTGGAAGTTCTCAAGTTAAATATGGCCATGTCATTTCTATCATTAATCATTCCCAAACTGTTAATTTAAATGATGCTTGACACACCCTATCTTAGAAATCCTATACTTTGTTTGTTTAACATTAGCTTACACGATTTTATTGGTATAAGCGATTGGCAAATATTATGGAATGACTATATCTTGTTTTGGTTGAGATTCCAGAGGTCAATAACATTCAGATTAAATCAGGGGAACAGTCACTGGGAGCACGACTGGAATATAAAGTGTTTCCCTTGCTTGCCAAACACCTAACTGCAAAATTCACCATTAATCACCCTTTAAGACTTGCCATTTGATGTGTGCCTAGAATTTGACATACTATAGATTTTCATCAATTTCATCTATGGGGATTAGGCTTTAACCTTCTCAGGTGAAATGGATAAAGCAACAAAACAGTATGCAATACATAAAAATATAAGGAAACTAACCACTACTCATGTTGAAAATAGATTTCACATGAACTCTATTCAGTGTTGTTGTTTTTTCAATTCCTTAAAGAACTTCAAACTCACTCCCTAGTCAGTCTTCTCCTTTTATAATAACAGGTATTCAAGCATTTTATCTGATTTGACAGCTTGCATATAAGAAAAGAACTAAATTGTGTTGGTTTTCATTTTTTTTGAGTTTTCACATTACAAAGGAATGCATTAATGCTGCATTTTATGAATTAAAGTAGACCCATTGCTTTCCACAGTTAATCTTGCTGAAATAGTATTGCATAAGTTGCAGATCAACTGATTTCAACATTATGGAAAAGGCAATTTATAGTTATATCCAATGTAAGCAGAAATATATTTTAAAAAAAACTAGACAAAAGAGCCATTTATGGCATGACCATGTGCCTTGATAACATTCAGAGGTCTGCATCCATTTGCAATTCCATTGCTAGAACCCGTAACTTGAATGGTGTGCAACAGTGTCAATTTAGCTCACAACTAAACCATGGAAGCAAAATGATCTGTTGAAGCAAGTGGCCCTCTTGTAATGATTCTTTCCATTTCATTGAGATATTACAAATAATGGTACAACCTGAGTATTCCCGTAGCATAGAGGATAGAAACAGTGAACAAAAGACAAGCCTCCACTTTTACCTAGTTCTTCCCATACACCCATCCTTTAACATTACCCTTGCTACCTGTGCCTAGACAGCATAAGTTGAATAGTGTCTGAAAGATGTAATTGAGTTTATCATGGGAAAAAGCCATACATAATTTGAGAATAGATTTCTCTGGGATAAATTTACTACTTTCCCTGTGCTTCTATATTACAAGACTTTTGCTTTCCCATCCTTGTTTTTTAAAAATGAAAATGAAAATCCTAATGTTTTTTCCCCACCATTTATCTGATACTGCATAAGATAGCATCTCAATAGGCTACATTGAAATTAATAGACTGAGGCCTCTTGATTGGCTATAATCTATAGTCAGATAAAAATTAAATGAGAAATGAGACTTACCTCCCCTCTGCAGCTGGGCAAAGTAGAGGCATGCTGGAATGCAAGGGCTAACCATTTGATAGTCTGAATACCATGTAATTTGCCGACTATTTAAGAATGCCTGGAGAGGGAGAACTGAACTCCTTTTTTTTTTTAAGTTACTATATAAAGATCCTAACTATTTTTATCAGTTGACTTTTTAATTATCATCTCTTGGGTCAATATACCTTTATGGCATATATCTTTAAAGGGATGTATTTTTTAGATTTTTTAATTGATTTCTAGGGAGACAGGAACATCGACATGAGATTGAAACATCCATAGGCTGCCTTCCAAACACTCGCCATCAGGGATCCAGCCTGCAACCCTGGCACGTGCCTACCAGGAATTGAACCGGCAACCCCTCGGTGCACAGGATGATGCCCAACAAACTGAATCACACTGGCCAGGGCAAGGGATGTATTTTCAAATAGTGCTCCCAAAAGCTGTGTTTTTTTATATTTGTTTGGTTGAGGAAAGTAGAGAGTGAGGAGTGAATGGTAATACC
>NW_005363209.1:3661290-3698723 GCF_000412655.1 Myotis brandtii | reverse complement strand
TATTTAAGTTTTATTTCTTGTCATAGAATCAGAGAAACTTTGTTAACAACTTGTCTTTTCAACCCTCCTTTAGTCCACTTGCTGAAGTAACCCAAAGAGGTTTCAAAGAAATAGGATGCTTTCACCTATGCAAAGGAGTGAAAGCAGGCCTAGGAGAGCCTTGAAAGACCATCCCTTATATCAGTCTGTGCTTGGAATTGGACTGAGATTATAAAAGACCTCCCAAAGAGATACTCTGGTCTGATAGGCTTTTCTGATTTCCATTCTTTCTTCTTTCAAGGCATGTTTATTGAGACCAAGGCCCATTTTTATTTTCCCACGTTTCTTATCTAATACCTGGCACTTTGGGTAATCAATGTGTGTTTTTAATTAACGAATGAACAAATCAATCACCTGACCTGCCTTCTAAGATTTGGGGCAGGTTTTCTGCACCTGGGATTACTAGGTTCTGTTATTTACATACCTGATATAGGTGGAGGGAAGGAATTTCTGTTGTACCTTAAGCCAGAGCTTAGATGCTTTTGCCTGGGAAGATATAGAGGGGATCTGGAATTCTCCAGAATATATATTGAATACATATATTACATTGTTTCAGGGTCATTATTATGAACAAACATGACCTATATATATCTCCCAATGTAGACCAAGGAAGAGATTAGGCTATATACAGGGTGTCGCCAAAATGTATATGCACTTTGAATGATTATAAAGTCTGTTTATTAACATTCTAGAGGCCCATTGCATGAAATTCATGTACTGGGTTGGGTGGGGGAGTTTCCCTCAGCCCGGTCTGCACCCTCTTGCAGTCAGGACCCCTCGGGAATGTCTGCCTGCCGGCAGTCGGTCATCCCTCTTGCAGTCTGGGACCCCTTGCTCCTTACCACCTGCCTTGTGAGCCTGGCTTCTGGCTGAGCAGTGCTCCCCTTGTGGGAGTGCACTGACCCCCAGGGGGCAGCTCCTGCATTGAGCGTCTGCCCCCTGGTGGTCAGTGTGCATCATAGTGACTGAACGTTCCACCATACCATCACTTAGGGTTTTATTATATAGACAGTTCATTTTCGAAATTTAAAAGAATCTATAAAAATGAATACATTTCTCTTTTGTCCATACCTGTTTGAAAACTAGTGACAGTTCTGGTCCAGGCACCGCTGGTAATGCGAAGCAATGGAATTGCAAACATCAAGAATCATTTCTTTCAATATATTTGTGCCCTAAATTTGTTGACTATTGCCAGTTTTGTATTGTAAGCTTTGTCTTTTATGTTATTCCCATAAAAAATATAATGGCACTTTAGGATAAATTTTCTTTGTTCAAAGCTTATCCTGGCTTCACCCATTATTTCAGATCAGTTAAGTCTGAAAAGGAGTGAAAATTAAGTGAGTTATCAACTGTTAAAAGTGTGTATACATTTTTTGGGACACCATATATATTCTTATTAAGAGGACTCAACTTTTCTGTTACATATAAAAATTACTTGGAAGTAATTATATTTTAACTCCTATTATTCTTTCTTTTCTCAAACCTGATAGCTTTCAAATGCTAATTCTAATTTCAGAAATTTTTTTCAGAAATAGCCCTTCTTGTACATATTTACTGCCACTGTCTTAACCGATGATAGTAAGGGTGGAAATGCACCCTGCCAACATTTACTCTCTACTGTGATTATTATTGGAAATCATAAAAAGCAGGAGGCCTTTATTTCTAAATTATTATTTCAATCTTAAATCCATTATGAAATGCTACATAAATACTAATAGATGTTAAATATAATTTGACCAGAATTAAACTTATATGTAGAATTGTTGTAAACATGGCACATCCAGAAAAAAAAATATGGCAGTGTGGCCCTTGTAGGGCAGCATTGAAGAATGTACTGATGAAATGTGTTGCTGAAAGAAGTTGAGTGGCTCCAGGGAACTTTTTGTACTGAGCAGCCCATTTTTCCATCTAGGGTTCCATTCAGACTCTTGTCTGATCCTTTCATTGCTTAAATTCTCAGTATTTGTGCACAGGGCTATCTCTACCAATAGAGTATAAATTCCTAGTGTACAGTGACCAAAGACTTATTCATCTTTATATCTTCTATGCTTGAAGAATATGAATCACATTGTAGTTGCTGTGTAAATGCTAGTCACACAAATCTAAAATATGACACATAATACAAATATATCTATATTTAGATAAATCTCTCTCAGAAGAAGTAATCTGAATATACGTAGATGTCCTGTTAGGCCTTCCTATCCGCCCCCCCCCCCCCCCCAAGCATTAGGGTTTTGTATATTTTCACTTCTGCTTTTCATGAGGTTATTGCCTACTTTCTTGACTAACAAACACATCAAGTCTATACTTTCCTGACCATATTTTTCAGAAGATTGATGGCTCAATCTTAGGCAAGATTGCCAAAGCATCAATATACCATAAAATTGGCTACTTCCCCAATTTAAACAATAAAGCAGATTAAAGCAGCTTGAGTACAGCAATGAAAATATTATGTCATTGGAATGCAAATGCAGACACAGCCTAAGGCTGCTTTTTTTTTTTCACACCAAATGTAATTACATTTAAGCAATGAAATCTTTCCCTTTAAGGGAAGTTCTATTCCTGCCCAGAAATAAGATGAGTCCTCCCTCTAAAGCATGCTAACACACCATCTCTCTAATAAGCCTGCATTGACTTTGGATGGATATATTTGGCTAAAAGATGAAGGACTTTGACTCTGTCTTCTACTTTAAGATTAGGTCATGTTAAATATTCTGATTCACTGTTGTTTTATTTCAACAAGGTTCCTATGAAATTTGGTCAAAAACCAACATATCACACACAAATAGTTATGAAAATAATAGGCAGAAGAAATCACTTCTTTTAGATACTTAACTAAATCAGCTGTTCACTAATAAGTAATCAAAAAGCATGTTTACAAATTAATAAGGAATCAATTTTATTGTAGAGACAAAGGCTTATATGATTCAGTCTCATTGCTTTGCTTTGGTCAGAGCAATTAAAGTACAGGTTTGTACAATTACAAAGAAAAACTGTCTAGGTGACAAGCTCGGAATGTTCAGGGAAAGAAATCTGCCCACCTTAAAAATATATATATTTTGATGACTAATGCAGATATTGCCCATGAAGAAAAAAGACAAAAACACTAATTGCTAACATAAATTTGGTAAAACTTATAAACATATTTATGTGTAACTATATGAATATATATTTCCTGTCTATCCCAGACTCACTATATTCTATAGAGATTCAAAAGCAATAATATTGAGTAATACCCCCCCCCCAAAAAAAAACAACAGTTTAATTATTTCAGTAGTTTGTATGCAATTTATAAAACTTGTAAAAGGTACATTTTAAAAATATAAAAAGTTTGAAAATTAGGATATTTTCTGGTCAACTGAGAGAAATTAGATATTTATGAATTATTACACTTTTGAAGTTATAACTAGATTTAAATTAAAAATCACTTATACCAAAGTAATATAAGTGAGTTAATATTAATCAGGTCTTGCTTTGTTTTAGGATCATTATTATGAACAAACATGGCCTATGTATATCTGACAGTGTAGACCAAGGAAAAGATTAGGCTGCATCCTATATTATGACACATCCTAAAAATTACAAATAAAATAAACTCACAAGTATAATTTATTTGGTATTTGTTACCACTTACAAAAATGTGGGTGAGAGTCCTTCTAAATCCTTAATCTTTCTAGATGTTAACATTTAAGATGATAAGATTTAATATTATATTTATTACAAATAACATGTAAAATATGCAAGAAATGTGGATAAAGTAATGTATTCTCTTAGGCATCACTGTATTATTTCTACTTCACCTAAAAAATGCACCTTCTTTAAAATAAGTATGTTAGTTAAAGTCATCTTTTTAATACTAATTTCAAAAAATAATAAGGCCACTTTGAGAATAAAATTCTTTCATAAGGCATAAATAATTTTATAAATTTATATGGATATGGATATATGCAGAAAACTCACCTGTTAGAGAAAAAATCCAATGTAAAAGAAAAATACATTCAACAAGTTTTTCTAAGAGCCTTCAGCTTGATAAATTCTGCAGGGGTTTTCAAAGCTGCATAAGCTTCTCTCCATATCATGGGCCCATTCTGTCTGAATAGGATAAAAGATAAGTACAGGTCACGGTTTACCCCCTTTGGAAGCTTACACTCAAGGCATTGAAATAAAACGAACATGCGCCGAACAGTTGGAGAATAATAAGAGAACATAAATATATTCAAGAGAATATTGAGTAGAAAAAATGTTCTAATCAAGTTGGTTTTTTTCTGTTTCAGGCTGAAACCATGTCACTGCCAATGTAAAATAGAAAACTGGCAATAAAAGCATCCATTTACATGAGAAATTACCCAAGTGCCCCCACACATACTGCCTTCCGTGCACAATACAAAGTGGTTCCATTTTCAGAAGAACATATGCTAAATGTTTAAGATCAAAGATAATTTAGACAAAATGGAAAAGATTTTTTAAACATTTATTTTACACTCTACAGGATTCATTTAGATTGGCAGATGTTCCAAAACCCAAAGAAGAGTAACTTAACTAGCTAGTGGAAAAGACAATATTTGAGAAGAAACCAAGAGGGAGCAAAAAAAAAAAAACAACAACACAAAAAACCTCCAAAACCCTCACCTGATAGCATTTAGTATCAGCAAACATATAGACAAGTCAATAAGTAATAAATAAATAAATAAAATTTTAGAGAAAATCTAATAGTTAAAATATTAAAGGGCTTCCAATTTTTTTCAGGTACCTGCAGCAAATGATGTATTGATTTTGCTGTTAAACTGCACAGCTGTAACCAACACATTAGACATGGAAGATAAAAGCAATGACTAAAAGCACCTTATTTCATCTGTCACACCTGAGGCACTGCCTTCTTCAGACCTTTAGTGTATTTGCACAGAAAATCAATTACGTAAAGAGCTAAACAAATGAAGGGAAAATAAAAAAGGCCTCATTCACAAAGTGTCAGGGATGTCAACAAGCCCAGGGAACTTCAGTAAACTCTATGATACCTCCAAATAAACCATAACAACTTTTCCTGAACTTTTAAAAGTCAACAATTATGTCTCATGGATTCCTTTAAGCCGATTTTGGAAGGTCCTCAGCCATTAAACAACACATGCTAACTCTAAATTGCTTATGGACAAAAATGAGCCATCTATGACATACACAGTCGAGTATTTTACTTCAGCTTAAACTTTAGTACACTTATATCTCTTAAATCCTAAAATATTTTGTGTCTGAAAAAATATTCCAGTGTAGTTACTCCCCTAATGGATTCTTAAAATAATTATAAATACAAATCTTCATATAAAGACCATTGTTGCTTAAAATTTTCATGGCCTGTGCTTCCATATGGCCCCCAAATTTTCAGTGCAATCTCCATGATTAATTTTCTCAGCCATGTAGGTAGCCAATTTTTATCACAACACTCAAATGGGTCCTTCATAAGTAGACAAAGCACTGAGCATAGGATCAAGCTCGGGTATTTTTAAGTACCATGATAATCATTCTCTAAGGAACTTCCTTTTTCTTGCAAAGACAGTCAAGATGCTTTTTAAAAGGGATCTCAAGGTATCAAAGGGAATTATGAAAGCCACATTTGGACCCTAAGATTAAGTTTTATGGCCAATGCTTACTCCTTTGTGCAGCTTCCCCAAATTAAAAAACAATTTCTTCTTTATATCTCTATTTCTTATACCACTAATACATATCACCTTACCAATTTTCAAGTCACTGCCTCTTCATCTCATTTACCCATAGCTGTTAACCTAGAATCATAGGCCTCTCATCTCTTTATCTATCTTCTTCACATAATATACTTTGTAAATCAATGTATAGAGCTTCAAAAGCTTCAGGTCTGTCTACCCTGATTACATTCTTATTACCTCTTGTGTTTACTTGTGCCTCTGCCTTTCATATTAACTGTTGATGTCTAGATATCAGGATCTTTCCCATTAAGACCCAATTCTCCCTCATCACTTCCTATTGGTTTGTTTCTTGTTTTCCAGGCCCGATACCAGCCACTAACTCTACTGCTTCCTCAACTGAGATTCACATCAACAGATACTCATTGAGATTTGAATCCCAAGTCAATCTTGTGACTTAATTGGCTCATTTTTACAGATGACAAAATATATTTAAGGAAGAAAGAAAATTTCCAAAGTTAGTAACTCAGTCTAGACTCTAGAAGGAAATAACACAAATTTTGTCACTTTGTTACCTAGTAGTTCATCAGATCAGGTCCTTGGCATCTTGGATTGTCTTAATCCTGAGAAAAGAAATTGAAGTTCATCTCCAGTGTATCCAATATGTCACCAAGAAGAGCTAATAAATGGTAGAAATATGGGTGATGTGGAAGATGGGTAATAGCCCTCTGGAGATTAGTCTAATTAGCATGTGTGTGTGTGTGTGTGTGTGTGTGTGTGTGTGTGTGTGTAGAGCTCTTACACATACACATATATAATGATACACATATATTCATATATACATTAGGACCAATGCACGGAGATAGGCCAAAACCAAAACCGGCAGCCCTTCATCTCCCGAGGAATGTAGTAGTGTGTGAAGAGGCAGATGGCCAGGGTCAGGAGCCTGAACCCTGGCCAGGCACCATGCCGCTCCCGCTCTCCCAATGCCAATGCTGGTCCTGATCCTAATCCCAGTTGGATGTTGAGGGGTGCACTGTGGGAGTGTCCTGTGGGAGAGTCTCCTGCCACCGCAGCTGCACTTGCCACACACATAGAGAGACAGAGACCAGACAGAGACATGCTTAAACACACACACACACACACACACACACACGATAGACATACTAGTATATTCATATATATAATACCTCCATATATATGTAATATCTCTCTCTCTCTCTCTCTATATATATATATATATGAAAATTTTAATATATGAAAATGAAATATTTAATATTGAAATCCACTGGATTAGAACTCAGTTCTTTTATCAGTGTATATACTGTGAATTTAGATATGTTGTGTAAACTCAAACTCTATAAGGTCAAAATAAGTATTGTGGAATATCTACTTTCAGATATACTATTGAAGAAACTCTTAAAGTTCTTTTAATAAAAATTTAAACTTTGGCCCTAACCGGTTTGGCTCAGTGGATAGAGCGTTGGCCTGCAGACTGAAGGGTCCCAGGTTCGATTCTGGTCAAGGGCATGTACCTTGGTTGCAGGCACATCCCCAGTAGGGAGTGTGCTGATCGATGTTTCTCTCTCATCGATGTTTCTAACTCTTTATCTCTCTCCCCTCCTCTTGTAAAAAAATCAATAAAATATATTTTAAAAATAATTTAAACTTTGGAAATGTGACATGTGAACATGTTACATGGTGCACTCCTAATAAATATTTGGTGACAAAATAAAGCAGTTGTCATATCTGCATAATTTATGCACTGTTTTATAGATTTACATCGAAAGCAAGAGTAAATATCTTCTATGATTTTGGTACCTGTATTTTATGACTATCAATTGCTTGATTCAAAAGAATGTGATGTACTCAATTTAGAATATATAGCCAGAGATTTTTAATAATTCTACAATTGATCATGCAACTCTCACATTAGAATGTGAGTTTTGAACTTGGGTTGCTCAGAAAAATTTCTAAGATTTCTAAATATTTTGTAGCTAAAACACTTATGTCGTTTTATATAATTTCTCATGGTAGTGCCACTTAAAATCATACCTAGTTGATTTTATAAAAATGCATGTCTTTGTGTATCATTTTAGCACTTGCTCAGTAAAGAAAGATCCATGTCAGTTTCAGGTTTTAGTAGTCTTCCAACTACTAAATGCCAACAAACATATTGATCCATCGCCTGAAAGTGAACAATTTTATTGAAATTGATATCTCCTGATCACTATGGACATATTATAATTTGACAAGGCACTTGAAACCTGCTCTAGCGGTCCCACATATTTAGAAGTTCAACTTTTACCAGATTGACTTGGATGCTATGGCTAAGTACAGGGTGGGGCAAAAGTAGGTTTACAGTTAATTGTGTGGAAATAATACAATAATTAATAAATAATAATATAGGAATAAGCCCTGTGTTTCACATACAACTGTAAACCTACTTTTACCCCACCCTGTGCATTATAGGCAGCATAATACAGAATGACTTTCTAAGTGACTTCAGATATTTTGTGAGAGGCCTGCTGGGTGCCTGAAAGTCTCTTCATCAATATCAGTCCTTTTCCATAAATTAATTTCTCCAAAATGGCTCTTACAAAATGCAACGCTGGGAAGGTAATACAGTGTTCCATTAGCCTGTGAAAAAAAGATTACTTAGCAAAGTCCTGAGGGAACGAACACCAATAAATACATTTTGATAAGTGAGGAAAATGAATTTCAGAAACTGAGCATGGACCTTTGCCCAACCACGTAGTTCCAAGTAGGTCGCTCCAAAAATCATCTGAAGGGCACTTTTGAGGAAGCAGAGGTAAAGATGAAGTCATGCCAAATACAATTTCCCCCAGATTTTAACAGGGCTCCATAGTGAAAATTGTAAGAGCATTCTTTATGGTTCCAAAGTATATGGATTCACTGTCCTCTGCCTTCACTACCTCTTCTGTAAAATAGGCATAGTAAGAGAAGCTGCTTCATCATAGGTAATTCATTGAGATTATATATATATATAAAAATATTTAGAACTTTACAGTATTAACATGTTTTAATGTATAGAAGTGCATTAATATTTCTGTGGAGTGTTCTGATATCTTCCTCCTTTTCCATTAAAAGAGCACTATTCCTTTTATAAATTACTCATAGTCCCCAAAGCCAATGCACTGAAAAGAAAACATAAAATGATTTTGCATGGGGTTTTTTTTTCTTTCCAACATGAGTAAAGGTGCTTGATTTTTATTTGTTCTTTAACCTAGTGAAATGTCTGAAGCCTTCCTTTCTCATGTTAAGAGAATGAATTTCAAACCAATCATAAGCAGCTGTCCTCAATTTTTATCCCTAGCTTATGAACATATTTTTAAATGATATTGCAGGATATTTTTCACACTCCTTCTTAGACGATAGATAAATTTTTCAGGCACTTCTTACTGCCAGGAAATAAACACTCTTGTTGCTGTTCCAGTAAAGTGAGCATACGCAAGAGTCTCAGGGAGACTGATAATCTCACACACAACTTCATTTATCAGCTCCCTGTAGTCTATGAGCTTGTCTTCGAGGAGACTTCACCTGCATGAGGATTTCTGGATTAGGTTTTCTGTGTAATTTCACTCACTAATAATGGGATTCTGTGGGCACTTTCTCAATTATTTCTACTTCCTAGGGTCAGACTACAGAGGTAAGTGCAGAGATTTATGCACTTAATTCCCTTTGGATCAAGATGAAAATACCCACTTTCATTCTTTTTATTTATTAGACTTTTGTACAGATGGTATTTCTTCCAATTTGCAGGCTAACAGGTGGCTTATTTTTTTCCTCTCTCTTCTTCTCCTTTCCTCCCTCCCTTCCTTCTTCCCTCCCTCCTCCCTCCCTCCTCCTTCCTTCCTCCCTCCCTTCCTTCTTTCCTCCCTCCCTCCCCTCTTCCCTCCCTCCCTCCTCCCTCCCTCCCTTCTTTCATTCCTCCCTCCCTTCTTTCCTTCCTTCCTATGCAGTATTCAGAGATATATATTAGTGTTTCAGTTCCAGAATATTTTCCTTTCCTTTTGAGAAAGAGTCCTGCCTGTTTTTATGTTTAAAGAGCCTTATATGTAGTCACAGAGAATCAAACAAATAATTGAATGCACAAAACTAAGTACATTCTCAATTAATTACAATAAAATTAGTTGAATCGCTTCCTCTGTTTGCCACCAAACTCAAAAATCTCATATACATATTAATGATCCTTTTAAGAACATAATGTCCCATGTATTTGACCTGCAGTGATTTGTTATTGTCATCAAAGTCACCTTTAACCATAGTCATCAGCCACTCTATTTCCTTCTGTGAATTTAATCTCCTTTCCAGCAGCTTTCTCATGTTCTTGTAATAATGGAACACATTCTTACTTCTCACTACATCTTTATTAACTCCTTTTCTTCCTATTCTCTCACTTCCAATGGAAGAAAAATGTCTTTTAGAATCAAATGGATCTGTAATTCAGGGCTTCTATTGGAGGAAAAAATATTATATAATATATAGTTCCTGATTTTGACAAAAATACTAAAGATATGTGTGGAACAATGTAGTGCCTGACACTCAATAAATCATTATAAATATGGTGGAAAATGAACAATGTTGTCATTAGCTATAGCAGTAAGTCAGGATCCTCTTCATCACTGACTAGCCCATAATATTTTTAAAAAAATGTTTTTATGAGTCATACTTCATGTATCCTATCAATGAAATACCAGTATTGGCCTAAAATGTTGCAATATTTTGCATGTTTTCCTCTAAGGGTTGTACAGTTTTAGGTTGTGCATTAGGTTTACATCCAATTTGCATGAATTTTTGTATGTGGCATAAGCTTATAAGGCAGCGGTTCTCAACCTGTGGGTCGCAACCCCTTTGGGGGTCGAACGACCCTTTCACAGGGGTCGCCTAAATACATCCTGCATATCAGATATTTACATTATGATTCATAACAGTAGCAAAATTACAGTTATGAAGTAGCAACAAAAATAATTTTATGGTTGGGGGTCACCACAACATGAGGAACTGTATTAAAGGGTTGCAGCATTAGGAAGGTTGAGAACCACTGTTACAAGGTATGGGTTGAGATTATCACTCCTTTTTTTGGATATGGATATCCAATATTTACCACCATTTCGTTGATATTCTACCAGTTCTTTATTAAATTTGCTGCCTGTGTTGAAATCAGTTAAGGAGATATGTGTTTGCGTGTGTGTCTATTTCTGCATTCTTTATTCTGTTTCACTGATCTATGTTTACTCTTTCTATAGTTCTACAATGTACTACTTATATAACTGTATAGTAAAACTTAGAATCAGTTCACAGACTCTGTTCTTTCAAAAACTGTTTTGTTATTCTAGTTAATTTGCTTTCCAGGTATGTTTTAGAATCATAAAATGGTTCATGATGGGGATAGGGATGTAACTCTGTTTTCTTGGTTGAATATCAATCTCAGAATGCCATTGTGTGCCTGCCCTGTGAAGGCTGTTAAAGGAGACAGACACACAATCAGAACAAAAACCTACTTCAGTTATTCATGATTTATCTGAATTACTGTTCCATTTTATTTCATAACCTTTGTATATACCTCGTAATTGTATATGTGTATGTGATGTCAAGGAAAACGCTGTGAAGTGAGAAAGCCTACAGTGATGAGGAACCTGCACATCTCTGATGGACAAAGACCACATTTTGGCTAATATCCATAGTGAGGAAGAATAATTGGTAAAGCCATAATTTAAAAAAAAATACTTATCTAATTCCAAAGGTAATTGTTTAAGTGAAACTTTTTCTTTGGTTAGGCTTTTAGTAAATAAGAGGATATTTGTATCATAAAAGCATGCTTTAATTTTATTTACATTTTATACTTGCAAAGAGAAACAAGTTCAACATTTATCTTTCTGAAAGTATTTCCAACTAAGCCCAAAGGGTTTATAAAAATACTGTTCATAATTTTGCTGTTTTTTTCCCATTGTAGCCAGGCACGTAGTCTATCATGCTGACTTAATGTGCGCTCATATATCTAACTCCAGCCTTTATGTTGGTAAATCTGCTTCGATGCCACACACTTGAGAACTGATGACTCAGATCTGTCTATAATTAAATTTTCTGGAAACCACACACGAACACACATACATATTTAAGCTGCTAAAGCCTTAGGAAAACTTGGAGAACGTTCCATGACTGGGGAAGGAGTGTAAGAGAGGGACAGGAAAGGGATGAGGCTAAGCCATGGTATCTAGACTAGGGGTGGGCATACTGTTTCTGTAAAGAGCCAAAAAGTCAATATTTGAGGCTTTATAGCTCACATACATATATCCTCTGTTGAACTTTCTTCCTTTCTCTCCTTCTTCTGCTTTCTATTCTTCTTCCTCCTTTTCTTTCTCTTCTTACTTCGCATCATATATATATATATAATTATTATTATTTATTTCAGAGAGGAAGGGAAAGGGAGAGAGAGATAGAAACATCAATGATGAGAGAATCATTGACTGGCTGCCTCCTGCACTCCCCCTACTGGAGACTGAGCTTGCAACCCCAGCATGTCCATTGACCAGAATTTAATCCAGGACCCGTGAGTCCATAGGCCAATGCTCTATTCACTGAGCCAAAGCAGCTAGGGCTATACCTTGTAATTTTTAAGTGAAATCATGTCATTTCTCTACTTAAAAACTTCCAGGAGTTTCCCATCATACTCAAAGTAAAATTTAAAGTCCTTAGTAGCCCACAAAGCCGTTCATGATCTGATAACTCCATTTCCTGTATTCTTTTTTCTTGCCTCATTGATCACCTTACTGTTTCTGGAACATGTTACGTAACTGGCCAACTGAGGCCCTTTTTACTGGCTACCTCCTTTACCCAAAATAGTCTTCCCTTAGATATATCTTGCTTAACTCCATTAAGTTCTTTGAGTCTGTACTCAAATACCCCCTTGTAAATGAGGCCTACTCTGACCACTCCAAATATCATTGAAATCTCCCTCTATTCCCCTGACCCTCAATTCTCCATTTCCTTATTTCTTTTTCCCCCCCATAGAATTTATTTCTTCTAACATATGGTCATTAGTCACTTACTCTTTTGTTCACTTATCTATAATAGTGTCTGATACAACATATGTACTCTCTAAGTAAGTGATAAATGAGTGAATGTACTAATAAATAAGAAGTTAAGTGGCAGAAAAAATAAATTAAAATAAACCTATAAACATAAGCAAGTATCAAATCTCAGAATATCCACAGGGACAGTAACAGAACACTGAAGTTTTTCTTGAAGTGAGAAAAATAAAGACACTGATTGAGAGAAATCAGATAATAGTGCAATAAATACTTTGAATAAGACGATGGGCATTTACATCCAGTTCGACAATACCTCCACTGTAACCTGTAGAATTTCCTAATGTCCCCCAGAGTTCCACGTATTGTCATATCATTAGATAACCTCTAAGTTTCTTCCATTTTTAGGCCACTGCATGGCCCCATCCTAGGGAATTACATCTTATCTTATTGGTAAATAGAGTTTTTCTTTATATCACATTGGTTGTACATAAGATTTTTCTCAGAAACTACCTGAGGAAACACTGTTTTAAATACAGAAACTGCAATTCCAGAACAATTCTACTTTTTCCTTCTGTATATTTTAGTACACCTTACAAACTTTACTATTATAGAAAAAAATCAATGGAGGGAGAAGAATAATTTGAATTCTTACTATATAATGGAGAATGAGTCAAATCAAGTATAAAATGTTTCAGACATAGGCATTTTCTATTAGACAATCTCTTGACCAAAATCTGACCACCAATTTTTCTCGTTCAAACATGGCATATTTTGTGTCTCAATTTAATAGAAACATCCCAAGTGTCTTAACCATTTTCAACTTAGAGATGCTGTCAAGCATTTTATGACTGTGTGCTTCTTTGGAGCTCTAAAAAATAAACAAGTTTGACAATATAAGGAGTAGAAAGAGAGGTTAAAACAATATGCTTTGTTCTGTGTTTAAATGTTCTTAGATAAATAATGTATTAATGTATTATTTTGTTTCAAAAAATGTCTACATGGCTCACCCTAAAAAATAGTTTGTGCCAAAAATAGTTTATGTTCTAGAAACACACAATATGTTAAAAGATTAAGGATTCATGAAGTCCGATTGAGCAAGAAATTTAATTATGAATGATATTTAAAAGTTGTGCTGGAATTTATATATTATATAATATGTTTGCTCTCTTTTGGCAATAAAATATATTATCTTGTAAATAGGCAATTTTCAAATATCTTCATTGTATATACCCATGAAGATAGGAAAGAAATTATGTTTGCATGACTAAGTTTGTTAGGAAATTTTAATGAAATACTAATTCTAGTCAATAATCAATCCCTAAATCATAACTCTCTACATATTATAAATAAGAATAACTGTTGAAATATTAAAGAATAAAAAAGTAAATATTTGATTAGTATAAAGTAAGTCATAATATTTTATTTTTCCAGGTCAGCGGTTCTCAACCTGTGGGTCGCGACCATCGGAAAACACATATAGCATATCAGATATTTACATTACGATTCATAACAGTAGCAAAATTACAGTTATGAAGTAGCAATGAAAATAATTTTATGGTTGGGGGTCACCACAACATGAGGAACTGTATTAAAGGGTTGCAGCATTAGGAAGGTTGAGAACCACTGTTCTAGGTATTATTACTTTGACAAATCCATTGTTGCTACACTATTCTATCTAATTAAATTAAAGATAAGGAAAATAGTTATTGAATTCCATAGGTTTAGACAGCTTCAACAGAGGAATTTATTACTGTCACAAAAGGATAAGCTTTTAGTCTTTTTTCTTCCAATGTATTCCTTAATACTCAAAGCAAATTCCAAGCCAGAAGGCTATATGTAGAAAAATATTGATTATCAGTAATGCTTAAAAATTTTAGCTAATATGACTAATAAAAATATGTGAATACTAAGAATTAACTCCCCAGTCATTTCATGTTTATCCTTATTATTTTAAAACTAGATGCCTGGTGCATGAAATTCGTGCAGGGTCGGGGGCGGGGGGTGTTCCTCAGCCCGGCCTTCCGCCCCTCACAGTCTGGGAGCCCTCATGAGATGTCCTACTGATGGCTTAGGCCCGCTCCTCTGTGGGAGGCAACTGGCCGATCAGGTATATAGATACTTTCTGGAAGCAGCACGGACTCCTTCCTTATTTCTTTCCTCTGTGGTTGGAGAATAGGGGACTAAAAGATGGAGACAGAACTGTGGCTGGCCTGGGGCTTTTGTAGGCAGCGGAAAGAGGGAGAGGGCTGGGGAAAGTCTATACACATTTCCTTCGATTATCCCTTCCTTGGGTCCCTCCCTCCATTTTACCCTTTTCGTGGTGGACACTTGGGCCTCGGACTGACCAGAGCCCAGTGACAGTGGTGTTCAGCCCCCTCACTTCTCAGCTGAACGTACAGCCGCCTCGCATTCCAAGTGGGGCTGTTTGCAAGTGACTAAAGCGCTGGGAATCCAAAGCTCCTGGCCTCACCCCTCTCGGTTTCCTCCTTGGGTCAGTTGCAAAGTTCACCGAGACACTGAAGCAGCTCTGCCCTGGTAGTTCTGCACTGGCCCCCACCCAGGCCCCACCAGGCACTCTTCCTCAGTCTCCGGACCCACAGTCTGCTCGGGGAGGTCACCTGGAGCCCATTCCCCCAGGCAGGTGGGGCAGGGGGCTAGCTTGGAGAGCTGGAGGAAGATGGCAGAGTAACAGTTGGTATGAACTGGCGCCTGCTCAGCCAGACTTCCTAAGCTCCCCACCGGGCCCCTTCCCAGCACCTGGAGGACCCCAGCTGAGATCCACTCCCTCCACCCGGGGCCCCCCCCCCCCCACGTCCACCACTGGGGGCGGGAGCAGCTTGCCCACGATGCTCTGGTCCCTGCCAGCCAGGTGGCAGCGCAGGTGTGCAGCCTAGGGCACCAGCGACTGCGAGCCTCCTCCCCCTGCCTGAAGTGCGGGGTCCATGACCAGGCCCGGGAGGCAGGCGTGGGGCCAGGGCGGGGCGGTGGCACTAGCAGACTTGGCAGTCTGTGCACGCCCACTCCTGCTCCAGACCACTGGGCTCCCGCCAAGCAGCAGTAGCAGCGGTGGTGCAGCAGCCCGCAGCAAGGCCTGGCGCCCTTCGCAGCTGCCCCTGTGTGTCATGCATGGAGACGCCCCCTGCCACGGAGCCACCTGTGGGGACCTGTGGGGGCTGGGGTGTCCTTGGGCTCCTGCTGGCCCCGCCAAAGCCGGCTGCCCCCGTCCCTGCCCACCAGTCAGGAGCGGCCTCTGCCTCTGAGGCAGCCTGACTTTAGAGCTGGGCAGGCCTGAGAGCAGTCCCCACCCACCAGCTTCTGCCTGGTGGTGACTCAGACACCCTTAGGACAATTAGCATATTACCTCTTTATTATAAAGGAGGATCTTTCTCAAGTGTCTTAGGATTACTCAAGGTTCCCATACCCCCTCTCCTTCTTGCCAGGCATTATCTTTGCCTTTCCCTCTCCTAAGCTTCAAGAGCCCTTCTTTTGCCTCTGTAACTTGTTTCCTGAGCCCAGTTCTTCTACGGCTCACTTTTACTACCTCTGTAACTTTCTAAATAAACTTTCTCTTATAATTTGAAAAAAAAAATACATCAGCACTTCTTAAGTGTTCAGAGGGAAAGTATTTCAGAATGAGGGAATGGAAAGAACCAAGGCCTTGAGGTGAAGACTTGGTTGGCATATTTAAGGGAAGGGAGCCATGCTGGGGCATATTGAGCCCTGGTGTGAGTGAGAGGATGCATGGTCAAAGGGAGCAGAGGTGGGAGGTCGAACAGATCATACATAGATCTGGAGGCCCTGTTAAAGGTTCCAGGATTTATTATGAGGAAGGACACCAGGTGAGTCTGACTTTAGAAATAAGCTGATTTACATTTGGATGGATAAAACAGGTTGGTGTGAAGCCTAGATTAAGATGAATTGGGGAATGAATGGGAACAGGAAACTAGTAAGAAAATTATTAAAATGGTTCAGGAAAAACATGATAGGATCTGAACTAGAAGGTAGCAGTGGAGGTAATGAACTTGGGTCTAGAAATAGAAGTGTTTTTTTAAGAAGAAACTTATATGTTGAGCCTCAGAGGGAAGTCATGGGAGGGTGGGTGGGAAGAGATCAACCAATGAACTTTATGCATAACCCATGGACACAGACGATGCGGCTGTGAGGGCCTGATGATAGGGGGACTGGAGCAGGCTGGAAGAGGTTAATGGGGGAAAAGGAGGACCTATGTAATACTTTCTACAATAAAGATTTAAAAAAAAGAAAATTATAAACATTTTCTATACTTTTGGAAGAATGAATGAAGCAGAGTAATGTAAAAATACACACTTATTACATTAACTATGAAAATTCTTAAACAGAATCATGGGTAACAAACAGGAGTATTCACACAGAGGACCAAATATTTCCCACTCAGGGATCATTGAAAAAATAGCACTATTCCTTTTTACTTTCTCTGTGTAGACATTCATGAAATCAGAGACATTTGATCAGAATGATCTTATACTAGTAGCTTTTGGAGTCTCTTATTGTTTTTCAACTGAAGAATATCAAATATCTAAACTAAAAAAATATATATATATATATTTTATATAATCTTGACAGATATTAGGGAAATAAACTTGACAATGAAATACATATGTGGAGATATATTTGTACAATATATTCATGCACGTATGTAATTATATACAGCTAGATATATAGAGAGAAATATTTCTATGTGCAAATTCAGATATGAACATATGTATAATATATATTACATATTCACATATAAATTGAAGAGATAGAAATTGATTCTTATTTGTTCAGCCTCCCTTCTCTTTCTAATCTTATTTTTGCAGTAGATTTTTTACATGGGTTACTTGTGCAAAGTTAAATTTAGAAGAATGATAAATGCACTCCCCTCCTCCCAGTTCCCGCCCCACCCTCCGCCCTCACTCCCCACCCACTGTCCTCATCCATAGGTGCACGATTTTTGTCCAGTTTCTTCCCGCATCTCCCATTCCCCTTTCCCCCCCAAGAATAGTCAGTCCATTCCCTTTCTATGTCCCTGATTCATTATAATCACCAGTTCATTCTGTACATCAGATTATTTATTCACTTGATTCTTAGATTCACTTGTTGATAGATGCATGTTTGTTGTTCACAATTTGTATCTTTACCTTTTTCTTCTTCCTCCTCTTAAAGGATACCTTTCAGCATTTCGTATAATACTGGTTTAGTGGTGATGAACTCCTTTAGCTTTTCCTTATCTGTGAAGCTCTTTATCTGACCTTCAATTCTGAATGATAGCTTTGCTGGATAAAGTAATCTTGGTTGTAGGTTCTTGGTATTCATCACTTTGAATATTTCTTGCCATTCCCTTCTGGCCTGCCAAGTTTCTGTTGAGAAATCAGCTGACAGTCGTATGGGTATTCCCTTGTAGGTAATTGAGTCTCTTTCTCTTGCTGCTTTTAAGATTCTCTCTTTGTCTTTTGCTCTTGGCATTTTAATTATGATGTGTCTTGGTGTGGTCCTCTTTGGATTCCTTTTGTTTGGGGTTCTCTGCGCTTCTTGGACCTGTAAGTCCATTTCTTTCACCAGGTGGGGGAAGTTTTCTGCCATTATTTCTTCAAATAGGTTTTCAATATCTTGCTGTCTCTCATCTTCTGGCACCCCTATTATTCTGATGTTGGTACGCTTGAAGCTGTCCCAGAGGCTCCTTACACTATCTTCGTATTTTCGGATTCTTTTTTCATTTTGCTTTTCCGGTTGGGTGTTTTTTGCTTCTTCGCATTTCAAATCTTTGGCTTGATTCTTGCGCTCCTCTGGTCTGCTATTGGGTGTCTGTATAATATTCTTTATTTCAGTCCGTGTATGCTTAATTTCTAGTTGGTTCTTTATCATAGCATCGAGGGTCTCATTAGTTTTCGTGACTCTCTCCTCAAGTTTATTGACAGCTTCTAGCACATTTTTGCAAGCCCTCAAAATTGCGATTTTTAGCTCTATATCCTCCATTTCTGTCATGTTTTTTTGTCTCCGCATTTTTTATGCTTTCTTGGTGCACCCCCTAGTGGTCTTTGTGCGCAGTCTTGTTCTAGTTGAGCCTTGATTGTTGTAGTTAATACTAGAGGGATTTGACCACCAGGCCGACTGGCTGTGTGAATCAGCTGTGTCTGCCGCGGAAAACTTCTGTCCTCTGGGGAGGTGCTAATCTAGCCTTTGCCTGAGGCGATCTGGCAAATGGCTCTGCGCAGGGCTTGGGCGGGGCGGGCTCAACAGGGCGGGCGGGCGGAGGGAGCGGTTATGGCCCCTCTCAGTCCCGTTCCCAGAGGCTCTGCTTCTCAGAACCCCCGGAACCGCTGCAAACCTCGGAGGGAAAGCTGCCTTCCAACTGATGCCAGACACTCCCGCTTCTCCCGTTTGGGTCCGAGTCCCCAGCGATTCGCCCGTATCTGGAGCTCAGAGTCTGAGACTCCCCCCTGACCGAAAACGACAACCGCGCTCTCAGCCACCAGCCCGCTTTGCGCGCGCACCTCCGCACCTGAGTTTTTTCCACACTGCGCCTCCTCTGAGCCTCGGTGTGCTGTTATTTTTCCTTCTAGTTGAAGAGTCTCTCCTCAGCCAGCCTTCCTGTGGTTCTGGGTGATGTCCGTTCCGTCTTTTAGTTGTATTTTTGAAGTGGTTGTTTGCGGCAGCAGTCTCCGGTGTTTACCTATGCCGCCATCTTGGTCTCTCCCATGTCAGATTGATTTTTAAAAATATCTCTATATAGAAACTTTATCACTGACTCTTCTTATTTCTCCTCATTCTCCCTTCCTTTCTCTTATTTATAGACCTGCCTTTCAAGAAATTATTTATGTTTTAAAATAATATTAATAAGGGGACTCATTCTCAAACCTTCAACTTGTACTTTTATGCTTTTAAGTCTCTGGTGTTGATCAGTCACTCGTTTTTCCTAAATGAAATTCTTACATAAGTATCCGATAATATCGACATGTTCTATTGGGCTAGTTGCTCACATTTTATTCCTCATGGGTTTTATGATAATTATATATTTTTTGAAACTTTAAAGTGGGAAATTATGCTTGCTATTCTATATATAATAGAACTGTGTCCTCACCTATAGCATTTTATTAAATTTTCCTCAGTCATGCTTCTAATTTTTGACAGAACCAGAATTAAAACCCAAGTCTAAGAACATTGAGTTCTTCACTGACTGATTCAGCTATGGGTAGTAGAAAGAGCATAATTATTTTCAATTATAGTATAATTAAACTTCATGCTTTGTATTCTTATTCACTAAATGGGCCAAAGATTTCTCATTTCTAAGGTGAGCATAATAAAATTTTATATTATATATAGAGGCCTGGTGCACAGATTCGTGAACATTGAAAGGAAATTAGAAGAAATATTTTAGAGGCTGGGGAAGGACTGTGGGAGGTTGGCTCCAGGGAGTGTCTGGCCAGTCTTGCCCAGTCCTGATCGGCCGGACCCCAGCAGCAAGATAACCTACCAGTTGGAGCGTTTGCCCCCTGGTGGTCAGTGTGTGTCATAGCTACAGGTCGAATGGTCGAATGGTCGAATGGTTGGACAATTCGCATATTAAGCTTTTATTATATAGGATGTCCTAATTACTTTACAATGGCACTATTGTGCAGGCAAATAAGGAAATGCCTCTGAAAGCATTTTTTTGTTGTTAATCCTCACCCGAGGATGTTTTTCCATTGATTTTTAGAGAGGGTGGAAGGGAGAGGGAGAGACAGAGAGAGAGAGAAACATCTCTCACATTGATTGGTTGCCTCCTGCATGTGCCCAGACTGGGGCCAGGACTCAAGTCTGCAACCAAGGTATGTGCCCTTAACTGGAATGGACCCTTCAGTCTTCAGGGTGATGCTCTATCCACTGAGCAAACTGGCTAGGGCACATTTTTAAGGCAAACTTGTACAATAATTTTAATTTGATTGAAAAGACAATACCATAGAAATCAGATCATTTAATGACCAGTTGATATTTAATATGATAAACTCAAATTTTCTTTTCCAAATACAATATAAAGCACCAAAAATTAACTAAGATTTGGGCAAATTTGTTTTTAGTCAGTGTTTTGTTTGCTTTTGTACCTCATTTGTATTTTAATTAACTGGCTATTTGTATGATTTCTTTGCAATTTGAAGACATAAAAATAAAAATATTTGTATTAAAATGCAGAGAAAATTCAAAGAATATTTTGTTATTTTCAATAGTTGAGAAATATATGACTCTCTGATTATATCTATTTGACAATCCTTAGTTGATTTTTTTCAACAAACGATTATTTTGAGTCAATTTAATGGTTAGTTTATGTTCAATACATGATTTTAACTAACTATAAAGTAGTTGATTCTGGAGTTACACATTGATACGGCCTCAGAATATTGACTCTCTCATCTACCTGAACCATTTTAGATATACAGATGGGACAACATCATTTCATGACTTTTAAATCTCAGTACCCCTTGGCAATGGAAAACAGCAGAATCCAGATGAAGGAAACCTCAAATAACCCCTGATCTTCTAGCAGTCATTAATGTTCACATTCTTAACTTCAGGCCAAATGTTCCAGGAAACAAGCAAAGGACAGATTTTAAATTCATCACAAACTTGTTTCCCTCTAACCTTGAGATACAGATGATAATGAATAGAGATAAATGAAGAAAATTTAGGAAGGCAAATAGAAAAGAAGACCAAGAAAAAATAGTTGACCCAATTGTGTAAAAGTTGGAATGTTTCATTTTTACCTCAATTGTGGACTATTTTATTTTACCCAAATGTGATTTCAAATAGTTTATTTTATAAACACCACATATATATTATATCCCCATCAGAGAATAAATAATTTAGAAAATGCGGAATGCAGCACTACATAGTAATAATATAATTATGTATTAGTCCAAATTAAAATATCTTATTTAATTTAATGGTATAGGGATACATTTCCTGACCAATTGAAAGAAAGAGATTTTGGTCTAGATAACTAGATTTTGCTTTGACAAAAAAGCACTTTGTTGGACATTCTGGGAGATTTAGAATATTAAGATATGGTTCCTAATCTCAAGAAACTTGAAAATTGGTTGAAATAGATATATTCACAGGAAGATGGTGATAAATGTTCTTTAAACAAACATGAGCAAACAAAAAATATTATTTGTACATATATGAAAGTTGATATTTTATCTAGGGTTAAAAGTATAATTATGAGTTTTATAGATGAATATGTAAGATAAAGGACATTCAAAGTAAACATGAGCAAAGCCAGGTAGTTACGAAAGCCATGATGTGCCTAGGTAATGAGCAGTAGTCAGATGCCATTATTTGATTTTTTTATCTTAAAATATGGAGGATAATCTAGATCAGTAATTTTAAAATATATGTAATGGTTTACAATGTGGTCTTTAAGATTCTCCTGATAATGATAAAAAATGAGTGTCTATTTATACCACCTTATCTACTTAATTAATTGCACCTACATATGCTGCCTTACTGCCTTATTTTATAGATGAATTATTTTGGTTACTCTGCATAACTATAACCAATTTTCCCATCCACTGACTAATTATCTTTACTATCTATATGAGTTTCTTTTAAAAAATATATATTTTATTGATTTCTTACAGAGAGGAAGTGAGAGGGATAGAGAGTTAGAAACATTGATGAGAAAGAAACATCGATCAGCTGCCTCCTGCACACTCCCTACTGGGTATGTGCCCGCAACCAAGGTACATGCCCCTGACCAGAATCGAACCTGGGATCCCTGAGTCTGCAGGCCGATGCTCCATCCACTGAGCCAAACCAGTTAGGGCTATATGAGTTTCTTAAAGCTGCTGTAATAAAGTTCTGTAACCTGGGTGGCTTTAGAGAGAGTGAATGGGAGAGAGTGGGAGGTAGGTAGAGAGAGAGAGAAGAGAGAGAGAGAGAGAGAGGAACATCGATGTGAGAGGTCCATATCAATTGGTTACCTCGAGCATGCACCCTGACTGGGGCTGGGGATCAAACCTGCAACCCAGGCATGGGCCCTTGACTTGGAATTGAACCTGTGACCTTCTGGTGCAAACCTGTGACCTTCTGGTGCATAGGCCAATGCTCTAACCACAGAGCCACAGCAGTCAGGGCTGTGGCTTCTTAATAGAACAGATTTGTTTCTATCACAATTCTTGAGACTGGAAGTCTGAAATCAAGGTAGTAGCATGGCCAGGTTCACTCTGAGAGCTCTAGAGGAGGAATCGGTACTGTTCTAGCTTCTGGTGGTATCTGGCAATCCTTGGTGTTCTTTGGTTTGTAGATGTGTCACTGCAATCTCCTGTCTCCATCTTTCTACTCTGTGTATGTCTATGTCTATATTTCCCTCTTCATATAAGAACAGTAGGCATTGCATTAGAGTCCATCTCATTTTGACTTGATTATAATTACAAAGACCTTATTTCCAAATAATGTCACATTCAGACGTTCTGAGGAAGCATGAATTGCTGGCGGGAGAGGGGGCCACCATTTGATACAGTGAACTCCCTCACTCACATTATCATTTAAACACAATGGTTTTTCTCTCATGTTAAAAAGTGTGCTCTTGCCCTAGTTGATGCGGCTTATTTGGTTGAGTGTTGTCCTGTGCAACAAAAGGTCACAGGTTCAATTCTTGGTTAGGGCACATACCCAGGTTGCACGTTTGATCCCTGGTCAGGGTGCATACAGAAGGCAACCAATTGCTGTCTCTTGCTCACATCAATGTTTCTCTCTATCTTTATCCCTCTCCCTTCCTCTCTCTCTAAAACCAATAAAAACCTTTTTTAAATATGTGCTCTTTACCCAATTTCCTCCATCAACAACTTCCTATTTATCTTCTTTTTGCACAAAATTCTTTAAAGGTGTTGTCTATCTTTGTAGTCTCCAATATGTCTTTCTTATTCACTCTTAATTATACCCATCCCAACTGCTTCGTTCTAGATTATGAATGGCCTGGATGTTGCTAGTTTCAAGGGTCAGTATTCAATCTTTATTTATTTGACTCTTGTTGGAATTTGGCACTAAAAATCTTTATTTTTCTCAAATTATACTAGATGCTTCTTCCCAATTTCCTTTGCTTGTTTTGTCTCTCAGCCTATTTGTAGTAAGCTCTGATACTTAGTCTTTGGTCTCCTTCTCTAATGATTTCTTTCAGTCTCATGGTTTTAAATACTATTGATGGGTCAATAAGTCCAATGTACTTATTTCTAGTCAAGATATTTTTTATGATCTAGAGACTTCTCTGTCCATTGCCTGCTTGACATTTTTACTTTTGCAAGTCTATTATTTATCTCAAATCAGTATGGCTTAAAAGAGAGCATTCCTTCTGACCTTCTTAGAAACATTGTTCCCTATCAGTTTTATGTTTCATTTTATAGCAAATTTATCCCTTCAATTGAACATGTAAAAACCCTTGAACTCAAGTCATTCTTGACTCATTTCTACCTCTACTTATTCTCATTTATTCCATCAGAAAATCAAAGTTAATGTAGAATCTGACAACTATTCCCCTTGTCTGAGCCACCATCATCTTACCTGTATCTCTGCCACTGCCTCCTAACCAGTTTACCTGTTTCTTTCTTTGCTCATGCACACAACCTCTTATCAACATAGCAGTGGGGCTTTAAACCACAATCAGATCATATCATGCTGATCTAAAACATGCTATGACTCTCACTTTAAACATAAAAGTCATGCAATGACCACAAGTCTCTGTGTGATTCTGATTCCTATTACCTTTCTGACCTCATTTCCTCACTACTCTTCTCCTCACTTTACCACAACCATGTTGGATTCCCTGATGATCAATGAACATGTCAGGCACCCTCCTATTACAGAGTCTCTTTGTTCTGCCTGGTCTGCACTTCCCCCAAAATATCTGAATTGGTAATCTTCTCATCTTCTTTAAAGATTTTTGAAAATTTACTTTCTTAATGAGTCAATCCTAAACTGATTTTCCTATTGCCCATCCTTCCATATATATCGTGGCATCTCAAGTATAAACATCTATACTAATAAAGAGCTAATATGCTAATGGTCCATACACCGAGACGGGTAACGACCAGTTCATTAGCATATTAGCTGGGGCATTGCTCCTGAGACGGGGAGGACGTGGGGAGGCACCCGGAGGAGGCAGGACCATCCTGAGCTGGGGAAGGCAAGGGTGAGAGTCCATAGCGCCCCCCTCACCAGTCCTTAGCCACCTACTGCTCGCACTCTGAGTGCCCTTGGCCCACCTGCCAGGGGAAGGAGCACAGCGCAGCAGGCAGGAGGCTCCCACTCTCTCCTCCAGCGCCATGATGGGACGGAGTCGCTGCATTGCTCCAGAGACAGGGCAAAAGCAGGGAGGTGCCCAGAGAAGGCGGGACCAGCCTGAGGAGACTCGAGAAACTGAGGGCGGAGCTTGAAGTGGCCAGAGAAGGCCAGAGGGTTTGGGGGCTGGGCCAGGCACGCTGGAGCTCTGAGTGGACAGGTTTGGGTGTCAAGGCAGGGCTGCAGGCGGGTGGGCTGCGCTGCGTGATTTGGATCACACGCTGGGCTCCTAGTATATATATAACTTATCACCTTCTATACATTTACTCTTTGTTATAGTTGTCATTTGTGAATAGAGATTTTCTTGTTAATTTGTGTATTGATGCATCACACATACATACCTAGAAGACATACTAGCACATATTTATTGTATAGATAAATTAGTTTTAATGGGGAAATGACATGATTTCTTATAATTTTTCTCTCTTTCTATCATAGGTAATGGCCTCTGATTTGCCTACATCCTTCTTGTTGGGGTGACTCTCAAAACTAATAATGACTATGACATTGAATGTTTATTACATATAATTAATGTGCCAGGTTCCAAACTAAGCATTTACATATAGTAGTATCACACAAAACGTCTTCTTTAGAAACTGCTGATAGTTTTAGCTCCAGCTTGCAGTTGGAGAAAGTCATAAAGAGAAAAAAAATAGCAATGCACCTAAGATCACAGACCAAGCAAAGGAAGGACCTATGAAAGATTATAGAATATTATTCTTTCTCTTAACAAGTCTAAATTTAGACTTCTATTATGCATGGCCAAATATTATACACAGTTTTTATATGAAATTTAGATTAATATAAATTGAAATTTAGCATCATTGATATTTGCTTTATGACATTTTTATCTTTGGTTTGTTTATTAGAAGATATTGTGTAAAAGATATTGATAATACCAATAATTATATACTTACTTTGAAATATGAAAAGATTTTAATTTCTAAGAAATCCATGATATGCCTAAATATTCTCAAATATTTTTAAGAAACTATTAAAAATAACTTTACAGAAGATACGGAAAAAATAGATCTTGTATCTCATAAAATTAATTTCAAAGTATACTATAAATACAATTAACACAATTTTTCAATTACTTTATATTCAATATTATTTTGTATTAGTTTCAGGCTTGTAGCATAGTGGTTAGACAATCATATACTTGATAAAGTGTTCCTCCCAATATTTACATTACCCACGTGATACCATACATAGTTATTACAGCTGTATGTTAGATCCCATGACTATTTTGTAACAACCAATATGTATGTCTCGATCTCTTCACCTTTTTCACCCAGTGCGGTGCCTCAATCCCCCTCCCCTGTTAGTACTACTCTGTGGAGCTGGCACAGCCAATTCTTTTGCAGTATGAGGCTACTTAAGTCATTATAGAATAAGAGTTTTAATCCTGGCACAGAAATCCTGGTCAGGAATCTACTTCAATATGACTAGACCATTTTCATTGTTAATTCCTGTAAATGCAAACAATCTTATTTTTATGGATTCCATTTATTAAAATGCTCAGTGAAACTGAGCACTTGTGTTTTTTCCCATTTTACAAGGACAGAGAAAGCCCAACCATGTGTTACTTTCTGTTCTGAGCTTAAATCTGAAATTTATGTTTTACTTTTAAGAAGGTATAGACTTGTTAAATAAACTGCACAATGGATCAGTTATTTTTCAAATGATTATGATAAAAAAGAATGGAAAGTATGAATGGTTGGATAAACTTACACTATATTTCTGATTCAGTTAAAATGATAAATGAAAAGCTAAATTGGGTATTTCTAGTCCTACACAGTTACAACAAGTCATTTCCAAAAGACAAAAACAACAACAACAACAAAACCCCACACCTCATTGTATTAATTTGAATTTTATGTTATTTGTATACTAAAATATTTCACATTTCATCTACTAGCTTTTTTTAGCTAGTGAGGTTTTTAGACAGAGAGCTAGATGACTGCTAAATATATTCTAACTCTCATTCTACTATTGTTGACTGCTTTCACCTTGAGAAAAAAGGGGTTGACAGCTATAGCTCATTGCCTATTTTTGTAAATAAAGTTTTATTGGGACAGAGCTGCATTAATTTGCTTATATATTTCCTGTGGCTGGTTTCATTCTGCAGTGTCTTAGTTGAGTAGTTATGGCAGGACCATTTGGCCTGCCAAGATTAAAATAGTTGCTATCTGAACCTTTATAAAAACTATTTGCAAACCTCTGGTCTAGGGGATTTCTGATTGCTGTAAATTTTAAATTTGTACAATTATACAGTTCTCTGTGATCAATACTGCAAAAAACTGATAAGTACTTATTACATATTAGACTCATGGTTTATTTAAAGGTATAATGATCCATTCCTATTCTCAACAATATCTTACATGAAAACCTCACTTGAGCAATATGGTGCATATCAATACATAACTGGGCATACTAGGTAGCATCTGCTAAGAAAGTGTTGCACAAGGCATGGGCATTCAGGAAATTCATCATTGAAGTAATAACTGAATAATAAGGCTGGCAGATCAATCTTTTAGCAAAGGTGGAACTTGAATTTTAAGATAGAAAGAAAATGAATATATTGAATATCAACTAGTTTTCATCTTTCCCATCCCTGCACTCAGACACTGCTAAATCACATAACTCTCTCCTTGGTTCCCTGATATCATCTCACAATCACATTATTATAGTTAAACAAATTGGAAATCTTAAATACAGTTTTTACATCTGCTGTAATTAAAAGGCCTGAACTATCTAAGGTATAAGAGTAATGTGTCTATGTATGTGTGTTTGTGTGAATGTAAAATTTTATAATACATATATTTATACAAATATACATGCTTACACACATTTTAGCCATTGTAATTATTAAAATGTTTCTAACTATTTCACAAGGCTGCATTTTATATAAAGAAATGGAATCTTAAAATTAGTAAAAAGATAAAATACCCAAAATAAATACAAAATAATGGTGCATTACAGAATATTTCTACAAAAAATGTGTGATTTCCTTTTTAAAAAAACTTCTTTTTTTAATTCTAGACAGGTATGGAAAAATCAGCATTGCTAATTTCTTGTCAAATGATTTCTGTCTAAAACTGTTCTATATTTTCTCAAGGTAAATTCAGTAACTGGATCCAGGATGACTATGAATCTAGTAATTATTTGATATTTAAGCATTTTATTAAATGCAATTTTTAGTTTTGTTATGTGTGTATATTACTCCCACTGACAGAAGAAAATGCAGAGACGGGGTGATAATCCCCATTAATACAATGAAGGAAAGACGCTGGTGGAAGGGCTTCTTTACAAAAGCATTACAGGAACCAGGTTATACTGTAAATAGAAAATGCTTTGCAAATGTAACATATAAAACTGTCAACACTATTTCTTTAGTGCAATCAAATAATATTGCTTCCTAGAATCTGAAATGGCTATAAAGAACATAAATAGAAAGAAAATGGCATATAGAATAGAAAGTTTATAATGCTATTCAAGTTCTTCAATTGACTGGCCTAAATATTTTCTATATATTTGATAAACTTCCACTTAAAATCAGCTTTCAATTTTGTTACTAAAAAGAAATAGAGGTGATAGTTGTTACCTAAGTACATCAAAGGGTTCTAAAAATCTATGATGATGTTTAATGTATGTAGAATTTTCATTATTTAAAATATTTTAAGGATACAATACAGCACACTAACCAAAATATATCTGGATGGATTTAATTCCCAGAATAAACTAATTTAATTACTAGTTAGTGATATAATCTTTAATATTTTCTTTATTGTCCAAATAATCATCAGATTAATTCATTCTGATAATAATATTTCATTGTTTTAAAGTGGTCTCAGCCAGTGTGGGTCAGTCAGTTGAGCCTTGCACTGTGCACCACAAGGTTGTCAGTTCGATTCCCAGTAAGGGTACATACTTGGGTTGCTAGTTCCTCCCAGCCAGGGCACTGTATGCATGGCAGTCGATCAATGTTTCTCTCACATCAATGTTTCTGTCTCTCTGTCTCTCTATCCTTCCCTCCCTTCCTTCCTTCATTCCTTTCCCTCTGCATGCTCTGAGGTCAGAATAAAAAAAATATATATATATATATATACTAATAAAATGGTAATATGCTAATTAGTGTGGAAATTTTCCAGACATCCTTCCTGATAAAGCCACAGTAGCTGCCTGAGGCTCAGGCAAGCCTGGGATGGCGGCTACCACTGTGAGGGCCGGCCCGAGGCTCAGGCAAGCCATGGTGGCTGTGAGGGCCGAGGCTAATGCAGCCCCGGCAGCCGGCAGTGGCAGCAGCAGAGGTGTGATGGGGGTGTTGCCTTCACTTAATCAGCTGGTCACCTCCCGAGGAGGAAGGCCAGAGGCAGCAGCAGCTAGGGGGTGATGGGGGAGGTGCCTTCCCCTGATCGGCCAGTCCCCTCCCACAGAGGGAGGCCAGACTGTGGCTTAGGACATCTTCTGAGGGCTCCCAGACTGTGAGAGGGGGCAGTCCGGACTGAAGGACCCCCCCTCCAGTGCACAAATTTTCATGCACCGGGCCTCTAGTATATATATAATGTCCTCTGTACAGTATTTCCTCATTTAATCCTAACTTAGGTAATTTTTATAATTGCTCTTGCTACATATTGAACCCTCAGTGTGCCCATCATTTTGTTGAGTTATTGTTATATATCATCTCTGTCAATAAATCCCACAATCTATTGAAATGTTATGATTACTATTCTGCTGTGTTTTTTTAAAATCAAATGTGAAAAATAATTATTAGGTAGTTTAGGGAGGAGGTTTTGGCTTTTGGTGATGGAGGAGTAACCTACAGATTATAATTACAAACAATTATAGTAGGTTTACAAGTGTGAATATGTGAAACACACTTTATTGTATTATTTGTCTCATTGTTATTATTTCATATCCTTACTTTTGATTTATATTTTAGGTAGTGGTGTCTGGTAATTTAACCTACTTTTGCCTATCCCTATATACTATCTAGAGCACTAAAGTGTGACCAAAACCAACAGAACTGGAGAAGAATCAACATTTGGGGAAAAAAAGAGTGACTCTGAGGTTCCTGTTTTAATCAGTTTTTTTCCTAAAGGAAGTCTCAAGCCAGCACTCATGATAGGCAGCTAGAACTTAGGTAGAATTTGCAATTTTAATTTCTTTAGAGATTAGGGAACATATCATGAGTACCACAGTGGCTGGCATGTGCATACTAAAACTGTTCAAAGGAAAAAGCCAGAAATATATGGCCCCAAATTATGCATGTAAACTTTTCCTAATTCTCCAGCTGGTCTCTGTTCTATGAATGCATGGGGCAGACTCCAAGCAGACCTGTGAATTATGAAGAACTGAACATTGAGTTCAGTGGCTGCACTCTACATGCAAGATAGAGTTTGGAGTTAAAGTTCATTCAGCCAAGGTAACTGCTAAAACAAACAAGCAAGGAAAATCTTCATACCCCTCAAAGACATATAACTGGTCCCAGAATCTACACAAACATAATCATTTCTGGTTATATACAAAAATCTTTATCAATATATATAAAAGGCTAAGTGACCAACCGTTCATCTGTCTGACCATCCAGTCGACCGGCTGGTACATATGACGTGCACTGGCAAGTTAAAAATAATCATTGACTCACACATTTGCGATTCATATAAAGCTCTCGCTGGCACTATGGTGCATTAATGAGAAGTTGGGCCTTTTTAATGGTTTTAGCAACTTCACTCTTTATATTGAGTCTAGAAATTGAAGTTTCATTTAATGGAATTGGTAATTTATATTGGGAATGAAAGGTTCTTCCACCAAGAAGTAAATTTGCAGCAATTCCTGTAGACACTGTGGGTAAAACAGTACCACCACGACCTCTAATATAATGTACTACCTTAACCTGTTTTTGAACATGGTCAGTTATATGTTGCTTTCTCTCGAGTTCAAAGAGCATGTGACATTAAAGTTAAAGTTGTAAATACTTCATCACAAGAAAAATTAGTCAAGCACTCTGAAAGTGTTTTTACTCTTAATGTGGTATACAGGGAGATATTAGAATAAATTTAACCAGTTTATCACTCATTGTTTTTATCAATGTTTTTATATCATTTCTTTATTGTTGTTATATCATGTTGTTATTGTTTATTAAATTATTATTTTCATATACATTTTTCTAATTTTCTTTCATGTCTGACACTTCTATTGTAGAGAAATGGAAAATAGTGATATTAAACTATTTATTCTAATTAATTTCCTTTCAGTGTGCACAAATCCGTGCACCAGGCCACTAGTATATACATAAAAGAGAAACATGGCAACATGATACATACTCAAGAGTAAAGGAAATCAATGGACAAGAGTCCAAAATAATCAATATTGGAATAGACAGATTCAGACCTCTACAAGAAATAGAATCTGGGTAAAAGAACTCCAGGAAAGCACACATTAACATTCTGGAATGAAAGAATGAAATATCTAAAATAAAAATTGGTGAATATTTTAAAGAATTTTCCAGGTTCATATAATTATTAAATTGCCATAGCCAAGATACAAACTAGTTTTGTTTGATTCCAGAATCAGGGCACTTAACTACAACACTGTGCTATTTCCCAATAAAGTGTATGTTATTATACCTTCTTACTCATATGTGGAAACGGATACTTGATAAATTAAACACTAGTTGATAAGATAGAGTGATAAACAAGATAGAAATGCCCAATGAAGACTGCAATCCAGTGGAAATAATATATACTGTACAGATACCTTTAATGATCATTTCATTACAATAGCAGTAACTGCAATTGTGAAACATATCATAGGAGATGAGATTGTAAAGCAGGGTGACCTAACCTGGAGAGGTTAGAAAAGCTGTATACATGACACCTGCTGCTTCTTTATATTTACTTGAAAAACGGTTTCTCTAAAATATTATTAATCTTTAAAAATTCAGGTTTAAGTTTGTCCTGCCCAAGAAGTGACGATTTAATTTCTCTGTTCTTAAGGAAAGGAGACAGGCCATCAATGCAATAGATGTCTATATTTCAATAATATCTTTCTTAGAAATGTTATGATCCAAACTATACTAGTACATTTGTAATCATGGTACATCATAGACTAGTGAATTATTTGCAGAGAAACATATTGTTACTTTTGATCTAAGAAAGATAATGCTGATTTCACTAACAATCTTTTTTAAAGTTTATATATTTAACAAAGACTTGCCTACTATGTGCCAAGCTCTATTCTAAGTTAATTTATGAAGAGTTAGTGAATGAATCATTTTGTTTCTATTAAAGGATGTAAATTCTGAGTCATTACAAGCTCCTTCACTGTTTCTATAATAACAGATTATTATAATAAGATTTAATAAAACTTTTGACATTTGCTTCCTTTCTGTTAACATGTGGTTTTTCTTAAATAATTATTGAGTAGGATGAGAGAAGAGGGACAAGAAAACTTGGTTGTCAGTAGCTCTTTGGTATTGTCAGTTATTTCAAAAGATCGATTTTTGGCTTATTATATAGATGATTGTAATGCAAGAACTATGGGTGATGACAGAATAGATCAAAAGAGCCAAAACTGGTCTCACATTTTCTAATTCTGAAACAAGTGTGGTGAAAGTCTTGGACACCAGGAAAAAAATCTGTCAACTCCCTCACCAGCAGCTGTCACCTGTAGTTAATCTTTTTATTGCTATTTGTGTATTCCTCCTCACATCACTCTATCCCCCACACACTATGTCACCATCTGCCACCACATTTTTCTGCATCCAGTTGACCTCTCCAAACATGGTCCTGCCTTCATTTTCAGTAAGTCAGGCATCACTAAGTCAGCGATGGCAATATACTTTGAAAATAAAACTAAGTATTTCATCCCTAAAGTAACACTATTTGCCCAATTTTTCTAAATACTTAATTTTTTTTATGGAGACACAATAGAGATGGGGCTCACTAAATGTTCTAGCACGTAGGAAAAATACATCTGATTATGAGTGGGGTACATATAAAGAATAAGGGACACATAGACTTTTTTTTTTGCTTCACAGGATCCCCATGCCTAATGGGAAAGAGTAGAGAAGTGAAAGAATCAACCAGTTTATAGACAAATAGTCAGTAATCTAGTCATTGTGGTGATGACTGTTAGCATCTGTGCCTATTTGGTTCAGCTCTCCTTCCATGAAAATTACACGTTTGTTTCTAACTTGCTGTTAAATGAGGTCATATGGCCATTCTGACCAATATTTTTAAGGATACATGCATCATTCTCCACTAAAGTGTTTATCTTTTTGAGTAGCCAGGATTAACTTAGTTACCATACCATAAACTAGCCTATTTTGACTAATAGCACAGGTCACTAGTAACTGAATAGTTCTGTCTCCACTATTTCCCTTATCTGCCTCCCATAATAAGGATTGTAATGATTGACTAAACCATTCTGTTTCCAAAGTATTCTGGATGTCCAATTGTGACTGGTTAAAGATCCCTGAATCTTACTATTATGTCAATGATGTAAAGGATATGGCTGCCTTCACAGTTGGATTAGCAGAAGGGAAATAGTATAGGGAATGTTATGCAAGTTTGCTTTAGCTCTTTGCATCAGCCAGAGACTCACAATCATAACTGAGGAAGTTTCACTGGAGAAAGTACTGGAGACTGCTGCCAGAGGACAGCTGTGTCTGATGTGACAAAAGAGACAGAAGACCAATGTCAAAGTCTCAGGAACCGCCCCCGCCCCCCGCCCCATCTTCCGCATTATGATCAGAGAATAAGTTATAACCACAGAATGGAGAGAACACTAGTAAAAACAGAATTGTTTTCTGAATTCAATATTGATTTCTCTTATTTCCTTAAAAGTAAAGTAAACAGTGAATTTGGAAGAATTCTCAGATTGCACATCTGCCTGCCTAAATTGCACCTGAGAAATAGTAACCAAACAGATGGAAGCGAGGAGAATTAGGGAATAGTTTCCTTTAATTTAATGTGCCTATAATCACAATACCTTACCCCCTTCAAACAAAGGATCTTTGGGCTGGCAGATAGTCTTGTAAATACAGACTATAACACCTGTGTGTCAAACAACTAGATACAGGTGCAATAGTGAGTTCCCTAGATAGACAAGATACACTTTGCTGAATTGGATATGTGCACATCATTCCAGCTTTCACTGCCTCTTTCTCTAAGCAAGGCATTAGCTGTCGTGTAGAAAACTAATATTGCATAGGTTATTGGTGTTATTAAACTTAAGTGTTCTTTGCTGCATTGGAGGGGATATTAGTCTCTCACATTAAATTCCACATCTTCTCTTGTTCTGCCCCTTATTTTCTCCTCAGCCATCGTTGACATCATTCTTTATTATAAGAGTCCCTTTAATGGGATGGAAACATTACAAGTGTTTAGTTGTCAATATTATTTTCATTTTTAAGAATATTCAATAACAGTTTATGGGCTTGTTGAGTTGAGCAGATAAAAATATTTCTAATAACTTTAACATTGTGGAACCATTGCAAACAAGACTAAAATAATTAGCATAGTATATCTTCCTTTTAAAGAGGTCTGCAAGAATTGTGAAATACTTGGCATTTAAATGAAAGAGAACGTAAAGAAATAATACATCATGACAAGTTGTTTTTTTTTGAGAATAACAGTGTGTGCAGTATTTAATAATGTTTAAGAAATATATTTTTACCAAAACAGGGGAGATTAAATATCAAGGTGTGTTATTTAGTAGAATTGTTAATAAACTACAAAAGGTTTCATCACTGCAATGGATCAACAGCTTAAAACTGAGCAATACAGGGATTAACAGGAGATAACATTGATAGTGACTTAACAATAGGAAATAATTTTTCATCTTTGACTCATATACTTGACTATTATTTGACTTAGTCATATATCAAGGGATTGGTCAACATTACTGGATCTTATGCATCCAATTTGTTAATTGGGATTCCTTCTCCTGTCTTTATAGGGTCAATAGCAATTTTTATGAAATATATTGGAAATGTAAAGTGCAATGATATCTGACATGAGCAAACAATAATATTCTGATTCAGTGGGACCATGAAATCTACCTTAAAAACAGGGAATGGTGTTTCATAATTCTCTATAAATTATGAAATATTGTGCAATGACCATTTTAAATTAGATCTAACACCTCTTATTCACCTAAGATTTTACTTCTCATAATTTTTAAAAATAAACAGGCTTTTTATAGCTTTGTATCAAATGATTATTTTACTTTCTAACAAAAACAAACAAACAAAATTCTCAAGTAATGATTAAATTTAGACTAAAGACTTGAGTCCTTTGATCAGCATGGCTACAGAAAACTGATTTGGCTGAATTTATAACACAGCAAAGCTTGTTTATCCATCATTTAGAAAGAGTCTGTATGAATCAGACAGGTCAAAGAAGCTTTTATTGCAATTTACCACAGCTCGTTTAAAATGATGAGGCTCTGAGAAGACATACATGAAAGCACCAGTCTTATCACTCTCTCTTATGACATGTTTGTTAAATTTGTTTGCATTAAATAAAGGCACAGCAAATCATATTGACAGGTTTCTTAAGAATTCCAATGCAGAGAAGTCATGTATGTACAACATTCATCTTAATGAGACTCACTCAAAGTGGCTGAAATACACATATATACACAATCTAGAATGACCCACTCTCCCTGTTTGTCTGTGACAATCCTGTTTTTTGCACTGAAATTTCTACATCTCAGTAAACCCCTTGTTCCTAGGCAATTTGGGGTGGCTGGTTACCATAAAACACACACACACACACACACACACACACACACACACACACACACACACACGCGCGCGAGCGCAAGCACATACACAAGCACATACACACAGGCATGCTGTCTGATCTCACTTTGACTACATGGCCACAATCTTTGAAAGACTACTCTACATTTTGGCCAAGATAGAAAATTAAAAAAAATCAAAACACAACAAAATGTATTAAAAATAGTTTTCCAAGACATTGTATATCAGATAATAAAGGACATTGACTTTTGAGACACAGGAAACAAGTAGCTTGAATCCAATGATTGTCCAAGCTTATTGCCTTGAGAGAGTTTCCAGGCTATCAAGGAGAAAATAAGAAGAAACTCCTTAAAAAATCCCAAGCTTTAGGTTTCTCAGTGGCACAAAATCACTCTGTGCCTCATGCCCCACGAAGCTCACCTCTACATTACATCTAGGGCTTTGATGGCAGAAGCAACTGAAGCCTTTCCTGCCTGCTGTGCCATGAGTAATAAACTCCTTTGTTTCTGACCCGGATTCTCTTTTCTTACGCCAGCATGTGTAACACTGTGGCTGACCAAAGTTTTAGTTCAAAGGTAGGGAAAGGTCTCAGGCCCTTCACATTTTATTTTGGCATAAGACAGAATAAAATTTTAGAAAGGAAAGAGCATCAGATTTTGTAGAAAGAAAAAAAACAACACAAAAAAATCATCAAAGGGCAAGTTGACAAATTGGGATTCATCAAAATGAAAAACTATTGCTCATTAAAAACACTGCTAAAAGAGTGCAGAGACAAGCTGTGTACCAGGAGAAATGTATTAGCAAATTATATATCTGATAAGTGACTTGAACCAGGATACATAAAGAATTTTTAAAACTCAAAAATAAGAAAATAATTAACCCAATACAGAGAATAATTATTCACATGGACGTCATTGGGAAAATATAAATTAAATCTCAATGAGCAAAATTGAAAATACTGACTATATAAAGTATTGGCAAGGATATAGAGCAAGCATGTCAAACTCGCTGCCCGTGGCCTGCATGCCTCATTTATTTAGTCTGTGTTAGCCTTTGAGTTTGACATGCTTGATGTAGAGGAACTGGAACTCTCATATACTGCTAGTGAAAATGTAAAATGATAAACTACTTTAGAAAACATAAATTTACCCTATGATTCAGTCATTTCACTCTGAGGTGTTTATCCAAGAGAAAAGACAGCATATGTCCACATAAAGACTTGTACATGATATTCATAGCAGCTTTGTTTGTAATATCCAGACAGGAAAAACTGCACATTCCCATCAACAAGAGTAAAGAAATTGTTAACTACTAGTAAAATGGATAAATGAAATGGAATGAACTATTTATTGATACAGCAATTAAAAGAAGCAATTCATATATGCTATAATGAATGAATATCAAAATAATTATGATCATTGAATGAGAGCAGATCTACACTAATAAAAGACAAACATGCAAATTGACCGTACCTTTGCTATGCCTTAAGCCACACCCACCAGCCAATCAGAGCGACTATATGCAAATTAACCCAACCAAGATGGTGGCCAGCAGCCATGGAGCTGGAGCAAGCAGGAGGCTTGCTTG
>NW_005363209.1:3658408-3661175 GCF_000412655.1 Myotis brandtii | reverse complement strand
ACAAAGTTTCAATTATAGAAGGTAAATAAATCCCAGAATAAAAAAAAAAAAGAAAAAAAGGAGAGGCTGGGAGCTTCCGTCACCGGGGGCGCTTGGCCAGCCTGAAAACGGCCCTCAGCCCCTCTCCCAGACTGGCCAGGAACCCCAGTGGGGACCCCCACCCTGAAGAGGGTGTGGCAGGCCTGAAAACAGCCATCAGCCCCTCATCCAGGCTGGCCAGGCACCCCAGTGGGGACCTCCACCCTGAAGGGGGTGTGACCAGCTGCAAACAGCCATCAGCCCCTTACCCAGGCTGGCCAGGCACCCAAGCGGGACCACCACCCTGATCCGGGACACCCTTCAGGGCAAACCAGGTGGCCCCCACCCATGCACCAGGCCTCTATCCTATATAATAAAAGGGTATATGCAAACTGACCCTAACAGCAGAAAGACTGGGAATGACTGGTCACTATGACACACACTGACCACCAGGAGGCAGACGCTCAATGCAGGAGCTGCCCTCTGGTGGACACTGCTCTCCCACAGGGGGAGCTCTGCTCAGCCACAAGCCAGGCTGATGGCTACCAGCACAGCGGTGGTGGCAGGAGCCTCTCCCGCCTCCTCAGCAGCGCTAAGGATGTCTGACTGCAGCTTAGGCCTACTCCCCGCTGTCAAGTGGACATCCCCTGAGGGCTGCTGGGATGCCAGAGGGATGTCTGATTGCCAGCTTATGCCCAATCCCCTGGGGAGCGGGCCTAAGCCAGACTGTGAGAGGGCACAGGCCAGGCTGAGGGACCCCCCGCCCCCAGAGTTCACAAATTTTTGTTCACCAGGCCTCTAGTCTAAAATATAAAAAGCACATACTGTAGGACTATTATTTATATTACTAGTGGCCCGATGCATAAAGATTCACGCAATAGGCCTTCCTTCCCCTGGCTTCCAGCACCAGTTTTCCTCCAGCATCCAGGACCCAGGCCTTTGGTCCGGCTGCAGCAGCAAGGCTTGGCTTCTTTGCTCAGGCTGCTCCCAGGCCCTCCTTTTTTTTCCCATCTCCTCCAGCGGAGCCCAGGGCGGGCTGGAAGCTTGGGTTGCCCCCGACGACCAAGGACCCCTGCAGCAAGGCTTGGCTTCTTTGCTCAGGCTGCTCCCAGCCCCTCCTTTTTTTTTTCCATCTCCTCCAGCGGAGCCCAGGGTGGGCTGGAAACTTGGGTTGCCCCCGACGACCAAGGCCACCTCGACCCAGGCCCCCAGCCCCTCCTTGAGTGGAGCCCAGCCCCCCAGCCACTCCTTGAGTCGAGTCTAGGGCTGGCGGGAAGCTTGGCTTCCTCCGTTGCCGGGAGCAACCCAAGCCTCCTGCTTGCTTCAACTCCATGGCTGTCGCCATCTTCAGTTGTTTTCAGTCTTTGCTCTGCGCCTGTCTATGCAAATTAACCTTCATCTTTGTTGGGTTAATTTGCATAGTTGCTCTGATTGGCTGGTGAGTGGAGTGGCGGAGTGATGGAGTGATGGTTAATTTGCATGTTTCCCTTTTATTTGTGTAGATTTTAAGTTATAGAATTAGTGACAGAAAGCAGATAAGTGTCTGGGATGTGGATAGAAAATCAATGAAGCCTCACCACCTTCAAAACAGGAAACATACAGCCAGACAGCTCTCCCTACCAAGGTCAGATAGGTTAAATGACCTCAGAGAAATGGCCACTTTATGTTGGCAAGTTAGAATTTCCAAGATAATAGTCAGTTACCCAGGAAATCAACTTAAAAATCTACCACTAGAGAAGATGAACCTATGGATACAGTACTCACAATCACATTTTTGGAGTCTTTCTCTTAAATATGAATGTACAGTCACAGTTTGTTACACATTTGTGGGAAATATCAAAAAGAAAAAGAACTCTAAAAGTAAAACATAAAAAAATGGTCCCAGAAAGAAAATAGAAAAATAAGGCTCAAAACAAAGTGACCTTTAGAAACTTCTGATTGATATACTCAGGAAAATGTAAGATATTACATCCATAAATAAATTATGGTCCTTTAGTTAAGATATAAAAGACGAATCTCTTTAAATCTATACAGAAATGCAAATAAAACTCAGTAACACAAAGCAGAGGCATAATGTAAATGAGATCAAATATTTGATGTTTGGTGAAAGAACATAGGGTAACCAACTTTCAAGTGAGAAAGATCACAGACAAGAATAAGGATCTTAGTAAATGAATAGTGAAGATGTTTTTGGTGCTTAGGAATGTAAGTGTTCCAGATTCAAAGTGTATACTTCTGGAAACAAGTATTATAAGTGGGAAAAAAACAAACAGAATAAACAAAGACAATATAGGCACATGTCATCCTGAAATTTTACTATAAAGTGTAGATTGCTAAATCTAAAGGTCTATAGTCCTATCTTAATTAATCTTTCATAAGCATTTATTCCTTGGATAATTTCTATTGTGTATTTTTTAAGCTGGATTTTTAATTTTAACTTTTAAAAAACAGCTATATTGAAATATAATTATATACATAAAAAGCCAGCAACTGTAACCCCATAATGACCAGAACAACCGGTCGCTATGACTCCCAGTGTGGCCAGCGAACCGGCGGGATCATGGGGTGGGGTAGGCCAGCCAACCCCCATGGCCCTTCCCTCTGACCCCTCCCATTGGCCCCCACTAACCCGATTGGCCCTCAGCCCCTCTTCCCAGCTAGCTCTGCCCCCAATTGGCCCCCCCCTCTGATCAGGGGCACGGCCAGCTAGCCAACCACCCATGGCCCCTCCCCCAGGCCACTGGCCCCC
>NW_005363209.1:3657319-3658251 GCF_000412655.1 Myotis brandtii | reverse complement strand
TGGCCTCTCCCCTCCCAGCCAGCTTTGACCCTGATTGGTTCCCCCCACACCAGTCGGGAGTAGGGCTGGCCGGCCAACCTCCCTCTCGTGCACAAATTCATGCACTGGGCCTCTAGTATCCATATAAAAAACCATTTATTTTTAATCAATTTTCAAAATTTTAGGCTTTTTAATATATTTACAGAGGATGAAATCAACAATGTCTAAATTTAAAACATTTCCAGCAAATGAACCTATTTTAAATATTTTATATAAATTAAATGATACAGTATGTATTCATTGTGACTGGCATTTTTTAGTTAGCCTAATGTTTTATAAGTTTACCCTCATTTTAGTATATATCAGTACTTTTTTAAAATTTTTAAATATTTTGTTGTATGGCTATAGCAGCAGTTCTCAATCTGTGGGTCATGACCCCTTTGGTGGTCGAACGACCCTTTCACAGGGGTCGCCTAAGACCATCCTGCATATCAGATATTTACATTACGATTCATAACAGTAGCAACATTACAGTTATGAAGTAGCAACGAAAATAATTTTATGGTTGGGTCACAACATGAGAAACTGTATTTAAAGGGCCAGAAGGTTGAGAACCACTGCTATATAGTATTTTTGTTTGCCCATCCATCTTGTGATAAACAATTGGGTATTGTCACTTGATGGCTTTTATAAATAACTAGATGCCCGGTGCATGGATTTGTGCACTGGTGAGGTCCCTTGACCTGACCTGTGGGGATCAGGCCAAAACCAGCTCTCTGATCCCCTGAGGGGTCCTGGATTGCAAGAGGGCACAGGCCAGGCCGAGGGACCCCCACCAGTGCATGATCAGGGCCAGGGAGGGATTTCGGGAGGGCTCCAGGGCATGTCTGGCCCATCTTGCCCAGTCCCCATTGGCCGGACCCCAGCAGTAAGCTACCGGTCAGAGTGTCTGT
>NW_005363209.1:3636472-3656804 GCF_000412655.1 Myotis brandtii | reverse complement strand
TTCCTTCCTTCCTTCCTTCCTTCCTTCCTTTCTTTCTTTCTTTCTTTCTTTCTTTCTTTCTTTCTTTCTTTCGTTTTTGGTGAGAAGTTATGAGGAGTACCTTTTAATCTTACTGTGGCTCTGTTTTGGTTATTTAGTTGTTTCTTTCTTGCTTCTTTTAAGATAACCTTTTTTCTTTGGCTTTCAACAATTTAATTATGATATGTTTACATATGGATCAGTTGAAAATCTACCTGAAGTTTTTTCAGCTTCTTGGACATATAGATTAATATTTTGAGGGAGAAATTTGGGTTTTCAGCTATTATTTTCTAAAATATTTTTCTTCTCCATTATTTCTCTTTTTTCTATACATTGATGCACTTAGTGGTATCTTGTGCTTCTCTTAGTTTCTGTTCAGTTCTTTTCTTCAGACTATATAAACTTTATGTGATCTATCTTCAATGTCATTATTTCCTCTGCCAGCTCACATCTCCTGTGAAATTCTGTGTGAAATTTTTATTCCATTTATTATACTTTTCAAATCCAGGATTTCCAATTGTCTTTTTAAAAAATAATTTCTATCTCTTTATTTATAGCATCTATTTGATGAGACTTTCCTTTAATTATTTCCTTCTGTTCCATGGCCACATATAACTGCTTTGAAATTTTTTTCAGCTAAGTCAAACACCTCGACTCCTCAAAGGAAATTTTTATTGACTGCTTCTTTCCTGTCTATGGGTCACATTTTCCCCTTAATTAGTATGTTAGTTTAAAACTGCACATTTTATATACTATTTTGTAGCATCTGATTCTTATTCCTCACTCCTCAGGGCTTGTTATTATTGCTCCCCCCCTCCCCCACTCATTTGTTTAGTTGTTCAGTGAATTTGCTGGACTGGTTCTGTGAAATATGTATTTCCCATGATGTACAGCCTCTGATGCTCAATTTATTTTTCCTTATTTTAATTTTTAAGTTTTTTTGCCTAATGTTCACTTAATGTCAGCATAGAGTAATGATCAACCACTGATCTTTTAGAGGTGTGGTTAAGCACCCTGAGCCAGTAAGTTTTTCACAATTTTCCATTGGCTGATGTGTGACTTGTGGACTGATTTCAAATTTCAGGAAGTTTGCAACTCTGTTACACATTCATGCAGAGAATTAGATGTACTCTTTTCATGAGGTCCTGAGATGGTGCATTAAATTTTAGAAGACACAATATGTAAGTTGAAGATTCTAAATTGATTTCCCTATAACCTCCCATGCTTAAACACAATTTAGGAAATATTCCCATACTCATAGCATATTTTAACTCACTCTGTATACTAATAATGTAGATGATATAGAAAAATTAACTCTCTTGCACATTTTTACAAAGTTAAATTACTATACATTTTGTAACAATAATTTTCAAATTGGAATTCTATGCAAAATATAATTTTCAGGAATTAATCTATTAGAAATGCATGAATCAATAAAGATATTTCAGATTACTCTTTTATAGTACTTCCCTCATACCTTTTCCCCATCTTAACCCCCAGAACCACTAATCATTCTTCAATTCTATTATTTTGTCATTTTAACACAGTTTTATAAAAAGAATAATACTGTCTAACCTTTTGTAATCACCTTTTCTCATTTAAAATAATTATTTGAAGATTGTTCTAGGTTCTTATGTGTATCAATAGTTTGAGTCTTTATATTGCTGAGTAGTGTTCAAAGGTATGACTGTACCACCATTAGTTTTAACTATTCGCCTCATGAAGAACACTTGGCTGGTTTCAAGTTTATGCTATTTTAAACAAAACTGCTGTAGACATTTATCTACAGGATATTGTATCAACATAACTTTTCATTATTCTGGGATAAATGACCAGGATTACAATTACTGGATCTTATGGTGGTTGCATGTTTACTTTTTTTGTTTTTATTTTTTTCTTCATTGATTAAGATATTACATATGTGTCCTTATCCCCCCATTGCTTCCCACCCCATCCCCTGCTGTGCCCTCACCCTCCTCGTATCTGTGTCCATTGGTTATGCTTATATGCATGCATACAAGTCCTTTGGTTGATCTCTCCCACTTCGCGTCCTCTGAAGTTTGATGGTCTGTTCGAGGTTTCTCTGTCTCTGGATATATTTTTGTTCATCAGTTTATGTTGTTCATTATATTCCACAAATGAGTGAGATTATGTGATATTTATCTTTCTCCGATTGGCTTATTCTGCTTAGCATAATGCTCTCCATGTCCATCCATGCTGTTGCGAATGGTAAGAGTTCTTTCTTTTTTACAGCAGCATAGTATTCTATTGTGTAGATGTACCATAGTTTTCTAATCCACTCATCTGCTGATGGGCACATAGGCTGTTTCCAAATCTTAGCTATGGTGAATTGTGCCTCTATGAACATAGGGGTGCATATATCCTTTCTGATTGGTGTGTCTGATTTCTTGGGATATATCCCTAGAAGTGGGGTTACTGGGTCAAATGGGAGTTCCATTTTTAGTTTTTTGAGAAAAATCCATACTGTTCTCCACAGTGGCTGCACCAGTCTGCATTCCCTCCAGCAGTGCACGAGGGTTCCTTTTTCTCCGCATCCTCACCAGCACTTGTCATTTGTTGATGATAGCCATTCTGACAGGTGTGAGGTGGTACCTCATTATTGTTTTGATTTGCATCTCTCAGATGATTAGTGACTTTGAGCATGTTTTCATGTCTCTTGGCCTTCTGTAGGTCCTCTTTCAAAAAGTATCTATTTAGGTCCATTGCCCACTTTTTAATTGGATTGTTTATCTTCCTTTTGTTAAGTTGTATGAGTTCCCTGTAAATGTTGGAGATTAAACCCTTATTGGAGATAACATTGGCAAATCCTACCTAACAATAGACAAAGATGGTAATTGACCATACCTTCGCTATGCCTCCCATTGGCTAATCAGCGTGATATGCAAATTAACCGCCAACAAAGATGGTGGCTAATTTGCATACTGCAGGCAGGGAAGGACAGTGCGAGCCACCAGCTGGGACCTCCGTGTGCCGCCTAAGCCCCACCCCCAGCTGGGACCCCATGGCGATCTGAGAGCAGGAAAGTGCTGCCTGGAGGCAGCACCCAGCAGGGCCTGCCCCTGGGTCGCTGTGGCGATCACATAGCAGGAAAGTGCGGCTGGCAGGGAGCACCCAGGAGGGCCTGCTCCTGGGTCACCGTGGGGATCCCAGAGCAGGAAAGTGCGGCTGGCAGGCAGCCCCCAGGTGGGCTTGCTCCTGGGTCTCCATGGCGATCCCATAGCATGTAAGTGCGGCCTGCAGGCTGCACCCAGGAGGGCCTGTCCCTTGGGCTTGCTCCTGGGTCTCCATGGCGATCCCATAGCAGGTAAGTGCGGCCTGCAGGCTGCACCAAGGAGGGCCTGTCCCTGGGTCTCCGCGGCGATCCGGCGATCCGTGAGCAGGAAAGCGCGGCCTGCAGGCAGCACCCCACCCTGGCCACAGCTCAAGGGAGAGAACAACACGCAGTGGAGGCCAGCAGCCTGAGAGATCAACACAGAGGGGCGCCTGCTCCAAGCCTCCACGGTGTGGCTAGGGACAGGTCCCCAGCAGACACACACACACACACACACACACACACACACACAGAGCGACTGCTCTGAGCCTCCTACGCAGCTGGGGGCAGGCCCCCAGCGGGGACACACACGCGCGCACACAGGACACCTGCTCTGAGCCTTTGCTGCCAGACTGTGGCTGTCAGTAGGACATCCACTGAGGGCTCCCGGACTGTGAGAGGGGCAGGCTGGGCTGAGGGAACCCCACCCCCCAGTGCACGAATTTCGTGCACCGGGCCTCTAGTATGATATAAGAAACTCCCACATTACATTCCAAAGGGATTTTACAATTTTACATTTACATTAACTTGTATGAGAGACTCCGGCATTTGGTGTTACTTTTTTCTTTATTTTATTAAGCCATTTAGATGGGTGTGTAGTGATAAGTCATTGTGGTTAAATTTGCTTTTCTCTAATGGCTAAAGATGTTAAACATATTTTCATGTGTTTATCACTTATATATTATCTTTGGGAAATGTTTATTCATTTCCATTTTCTAATTTGATGTTTTGTGTTTACTTTTTTTATACTTACGTTTTGAGAGTTCCATATATATTCTAAATATAACTTTTTTGTCTGGTTGTGATTTGAAAATATCTTCTCCCAAAACATGGGTTATTTTACCTTTTTATCCTTTTAATAGAATTTTGCACAGAACAAAAGTTTGGTAGAATTTGCCAGTGAACCAGCCTGATATTGTCAGTTTTGTTTGGAGAGTTTTATAATTATGAATTAACTTCCTTATAGTTATAAAACTATTCAATCCTCTGTTTCGTATCATGTGAGTTGTATTTTCTTTTTAAGAATTGGTCCATTATATCTGTTTTCAAATTAATGTATGTATAACTGTTCATAGTATTTATCTTATTATCTTTTTGAGGTCTGTTGGGTCTGTAGTGGTATCCCCTGTATCATCTCTAATGTTTGTAATTTATGTCTTTTATTTTGTTTGTTAGTATTGCTACAGTTTTGCCAACTTTATTGATCTTTCTAATTTGTGTTCAAAATAAACAGTGAAGATTAAAATAAAATAATTTTCTAGATAGAGATATACATGTATAAATAAATAATCTTTAGAATATAGTTTTATAATTACATTAGAGGAATGAAAAATAAATTTGAGCGCTAGCCAGGTTGGCTCAGTGGATAGAGCGTCGATCAGTGGACTGAAGGTTCTCAAGTTCAATTCTGGTCAAAGGCACATGTCTGGGTGCAGGCTCAATTCCCAATAGGGGGCATGCAGGAGGCAGCCAATCAATGATTCTTCCTCATCATTGATGTTTCTATCTCTCTCCACCTCCCTTCCTCTCTGAAATCAATAAAAATAACAAATATATTTAAAAAATAATAAATTTGACGTTTGAATATAGATATGCCTATTCTCAGCAAGATTATATTTATTTATAATTTGGGTAAATATGAACTATCTTGATTACAATTTCATGTTGTTATTAGGATGAAAATAAAATGTTCCCATCTGAAAGGTTTATTCTCAGTGAGACTGTCACTGGGCACTCTATTTAAATGTGTTACATTCATAAATCTCCACCATCCTACTTTTTCCATTGTATATAATACTATTTACATAATATTTTACCTTTTTTTGTTATTATCTGTCTCTCCTTATTAGAGTAGTGATTGCCTTGAAATAGGATTATGCAAATTAAGTGAATAAACATATAACAGCAACATTTAAGAGCATCTTGCAGACAGTTTCATATGAATGTTTTCTAGTGCAAATTCGGGTAAAACCACCTATATTTGTTTTTTCTTATTTTATAATGTGTATCTGTTTTTCATAATTTCAATTGAAGGGCCTCATATGTAGTATAATTAAATGTAGTTAAGCTCTAATTTAAACAAAATTTGATATGTTGTAGTTTAAGGATACGACTCAAAGGAGCTAGAATAACTTCTATACTACACTTTTGCTTGCTTCTTTTATTCATTGTTTTCCTCAGTTGCCCATTCACTGTTGTGATGACATTAATTTATATTCACAAGTTTCTAATTCTACTCTATACCCATTTTATGAACATTAAAACCACATTTTCAATGGCCTCATTAAAACTTCAAATTCATTTTCTTCAAAACTGAGTTCATAATTTTTTTCTGTCGATTAACTCTTTTCTTATATTTTATCTTATGAAGATATCCAGTAGCCTATTTCATATATATGGTAGTCATCTTGGACCATTCTATTGATCTTATATTCAGTGTACACTTGTTACCAAATATGTAACAATTCTATTCTCAAATATCCCTGTCTCCATTCCCATTGTATGAGGTTCCTGTCACCCTTGACAGCTATTCTGGATTACATTCAGTAGAAGTTTAAATACTAAATTTAGAATCAAGACAAGACTTTTTAGGTTATGCTCCATAGATGTCCTCCTCTCTGATTATGCCTGATTTCACTAAACAAATACACTTATACAGACATGCTCAATTTAGTGACACATCACCCTTAACAAACCCTACATAAAGAGTCATCCTTGCATTAGTTATTGGTCTTAGAGACACCCACTGGGTCTACATTTATTTCTATTATTTGAAGTGCATTTAGAAATTTCTTATTCACTATATTAACAAATCTGTGAATCTAATAGCATTTCAGACATGATTCAAATAATTTGAGTGAACAAAAGGCAATATAGTAATATATTTCTAGGCATGATACTTGAGGGTTGTGTATATGTGGTAATAAGAAGCAATGAGAAGTTCAATATGCTCTTCACTGTTTGATATTTATCTATCAGGTATTTCAGTGTGCTTCTGTGTCCCGAATGACTTCAAATAGTAATTAGGCTTGTGATGAAGCACATATTCCTAAATGACTACTCTAATTCTGTTGTAGGTTAAAGCGCAGAGTTAGAACTCTGTTCTGATAAAAAATATATTAAGTGTGATATTAATGGCTTAAAGTTGTATGCCTCCCTTGAGATTCCCACTTTTAATAACCTCCAGCATCATAGATAAAACTGAGGGAGTAATCATTTCTGAAATGGATTTTCTGGCAGAATTAGACATCACCTCCACGAATCAATAATCATTTGAAGCTAACAGAGTGATTAAATGACCTCCGTTTTATTTTACCTCATGTTGAGTTGCTTTTAAATCTTGATTTAGAGTCACTCTGCTAGAAACAAAGATAAACCGAGGACTTAGAACATTAGAGCAGCAATGTGAGGCCTATTCATTATGAAGGCTAAAGGCTCCTTTCCTTCAATCAAGGCATTTCTAGCTAATCAATGCATTCTGAAGGAAAACCTGAGCACTCTAGGTGCAGACTGTATAATACCAACACCTAAGGCTGCTGCTTCTTTGTGAAGATCTGCACCATTAGCTTTGTTATGGCAGATGCTATATATTTTTTATTTAATACTTTACCATGCCAGTGATGCTGGGGTTACCTTTATATTGACTGATAATGTTGTCATTAATTCTTTTTCATACATGTAGTTTATTCCTCCCATTTCTTTACAGTAAAAAATTTCAAAACCAAATCCAAACAAACCCTGCCTTTAGTAGGCAACAAGTTAATTCTAGCAGCCAACTATTTTTACCACATGTAAGAAATACAGCCAGTTAACAATTAGAGTTTTACATAGTTTGAGTTGCTAATTACTACATAAATAACAGCATTGACCAAATAATTATTTTTATAAATATCCTGATAATACACACATATGAAAATAGGAAAATGAAATTTGTGAATATGCTCATATGTAAAAAGTAAAATTTGAGAAATGTAAATTTGTGGAATTCAATAAAATTTAAAAGCAAACATTATTTGATCTTTATCCAAAGGAAAATTAGATAGCAAGATAGATTGATAAATATAGTGGGTGATCGTGTGTGTATCCACACACGTGTGCACAAGGGAAAAAAAGAGAGATAAAAATAAGTCCCTTTATTATATATTTAGGCAGATCTAAGTTTATTATTATTAAATAATATGATATACTAGAGGACCGATGCATGAAGATTCGTGCAAGAATAGGCCTTTCTTCCCCTGGCTGCCTGCACTGCCTTCGCTTTGGCCCGGAGCCGCCTTTCCGCATTTGCTCTGGCCCGGAGCTGCCTTCCGCCTTCGCATGCTGCCCAGAGGCCCAGAGCGGCCGCCTCCATTTTTGTCATGCCAATTTGCATATTCCCTCCTTATTGGTTGTGGGCGCCTCCATCTTTGTCATGAAGTGACAGTCAATTTGCATATTCCCTCTTTAATTGCTAGGATTATTATTAAACAATATTATATATTATTAGGTAAACATATATGTGCATATATATATGCCTCAATTATATTATTATTTACCTAATAATCTTATTTTTCTGATTCTGAAAATAATTGATGTTTATTTACAAGTACTCCTATCTAAGGCTTGGTTTCTTTCTAGATTGAATATGTTTACCTTCTTTAAAATATGTATTTCATGTTTGAAATATGTACCAATTAAAATTATAACATAGCAAGTTAAATACTAACAATTATGCATTTTCTCTGCAAAGTGCCTTAAAATATAACCTATATAATTAATTAATAAATCTTACTGTCAAAGAGTTCTCAAAGTGTTATTTGATAACAAGCATATGATTTTCAAAATGTAGAAACTTGATTTCGTGAGCTTTAAAATTTTTGCTCCTGCCATACAGTTACTTTGGGAAAATATCTGTCTTTCTAAAGAAATTGATTTTTAAAAATATTGTTTTAGCATTATAAGTGCCAACTCTTTCTCTTCAAGTGCAAAATGTGATTTTATTTAATTTTAGACATTTAACAATTGGAAATATTCAGCTAGTAATATTTAGAATTTTATTCATTCATTTTCACATCTTTAATACTGTACAGTTTTGACAAGGATAACAGAAAGGTGCTATGTACCTCTTAGAACACCTTATCATGAGACAGGTGATGTCTGACCCTATCCCTTTTTGTGAGGATAATTTTGATCGGTGTGTCTCTAGATGTTCTCAGTTGGATCCATCCATATAAAATTCAATGTCAGCCTTTCACCTAAGTTATTTGGCTGCTATTGATGATGATTCTCAATTTCCATTATTTCGTTAGGGGTGAAAAATGGTGATATTCTAATTGTATCATACCTTTCTCATTTATTATTTGGAATACTTTACACTAATCTAGGTGTCATGAAGTATAATTCACATAGGAAATGCAGAACAAATTCTTCAATTATTATATTTACAAATTTTTTAGGATTATAACTTGTTTCCAAGCATGTAATAGAGTAATAAGTATGTACTTTATTATAATTATATTAGCATATTTGATGTGTTCCAGTCTCTATTGCATTTATTATTTTTATGCTCATATTGTCCCATTTTTTACTGAAGGCACCTGTTATAATTTTGTTCTGTTTAATATGAGCCCACTAGTCTTTATAGCTTCCATGTTTTCTTGTATAATAAGATGCTCCAGGCTCATTCTACACGTATTCTGCTCCAGATTTGGAATCAGCTATTTATCCAAGGAATCGTGATTCTAATAATGAACGTATTACAAATCACTATCTGGGCACTACACTTTCTCATTACTGCTGAGGTGCTTGTTCTTTATAAAATTTTCAATAAAAAAGGAATAAGAACTCATGTCTTTTTTTTTTATACCATGGCTGACTTGAAGCTATCAATATGGCATCACTAAAAACAGATTTGAAAGATGCATCGCCACACGTTGGTATGTAATATTTTCACCATACACATTCAATAGATGTAAATAGCCTCAACATCATAGACGTTAGAAAAATGTAGTAAAATAATTGGGAATTGATGAGATTTTTAGTATTTCTTACCTTCATTTGAAAATATAATTATGTGGCTATATAATTTATTTTTTTAAATGGCTATATGTAACACTGGGCTCACAAAATTACTGAAAATTCAATAGTAGGCTCAAACAAACCACTCTATTATGTGTACATAAGAATAAAAGTGCCCTAACCGGTTTGGCTCAGTGGACAGAGCATTGGCCTGTGGACTGAAAGGTCCCAGGTTCAATTCCGGTCAAGGGCATGTACCTTGGTTGCAGGCACATCCCCAGTAGGAGGTGTGCAGGAGGCAGCTGATCGATGTTTCTCTCTCATCGATGTTTCTAACTCTCTATCCCTCTCCCTTCCTCTCTATAAAAAAATCAATAAAATATATTTTAAAAAAAGAATAAAAGAGACAATACAGGACATTAGAGTACTAATTTGATTTTTCATGGTATTTAGCAATTATTGTAACATTTTAATGTGTGAAAATGGTAGTCTGATAGTGTCAAAAAAAGAGGCCTTGTTTTTTAGTGATACAAACTGAGTATAAAAAATCCATTACCATTGTAATTCTTGAGCTTTTATATGTGACCTCTTAGTATTCTTTCTGAAGGTTAAGTGTGTATTTTTATTTCCTAGAGTTCTAAAATTTCATAAAGATATATCACATTTGCAGCATTGTATACTTCCTTTTCCCAGGTAATCAGGAAACCCTTTCAATCTGTACTGTTAATTTTTCCTATTTTAATAAAATTTCTTGACTAATTTTTATAAGGCATTCCTTATCTTTGCAACCCCACCACTCAGAAGGATGACTTCTTGACTATTTGGACTGATCCTCATATATATTCTTCTCATTGTGGGGGGTTGCTTTTGTAGCAATTTATTTTCTTCATGCCATATTGCTGAAGCTTTATCTTAATATTTTATATTTAATTTTTAATTTCCTTCTCTGGATACATAGATAAATAGATAGATAGGTATATTTCTATCTTTATTTCTACCTCCATTTATGGATAGAAAAAGACATGAGAGGAGATAGAGAGTGAGGGAGAGAGGAGCATGCATTACTAGTATATTGTTTTCTCCTTTCGTCCTATTTTGGTCTTTGAGAACTTGTGCCCAAATGTCAATATAATGGGATTTCAAGGATGAATGAATACAAAGGCACATATTCAACCTGCCATATTTAAACAAAAGGCACTCTCATATTTAATACATCCTAACCTACTTTCCTTACCCACAACCTTGTCTTTCTTTGCTTTAAGGTTTTATTTGTCCCTTTTTACTATTTCATTTATTCATTTATTTCTTTCATTAACATTCTTGCCAACAGTATACAAAATATTTTGTGGGACTTTCTATTCAAGACCATTGACATACTTCTTCATCCTACTTTTCACTTCTCATATTTTATTTTACTGACTTTTTTGTTTTCACTGTGACATTTTACATATACAATATTTTCAAATATGTACAATTTAAATAAAAATAGTTAAATTAAAACCTTCCACACTACTAACTAGAATTCAAGTACCATGAAAGCCCAGTATGCTGCACCCCAAGATATTCCATTCTCTCTTTCCTCTAAAAGTTAGCTCTATCCTCAATTGTGAACTTATCCTTCCTGTGCTGAAAATAATATTTATTTCATTCTGTTTTTATATGAATGAAATAATAATGGTGTATTCTTTTGTGACTTGATCCATTCACACAGTATAATGATTTAGAGATATACTCATAGTGATGCATTTAGCTAAATTTCATCCATTCTATTGTATGTACATACCAAAATTTATTAAGTCATTTTATGATTGATGGATATTTGTATTTCTAGATTTTTTTCTACTATGTAGGATACAGTGATTTCTTTGTGTGTCTCTTGGTGTATATGTTTAAGAATTTATATAGAGCATAAACATATTGTTAAATAAGGATAATATGTGAATGATTTCATTACATTCAGAGAAATGCTTAATGATAAGAACATACAAATTTTCAAGTTAATGGATAATTACAAAGTTTTACCAAAGTAGCTTAGTAGCAATTTACATCTTCATCAGCTGCATAAGACATTAACTTGATAGACCTTTTCCAGAAATTATTATATTAATAAAATTATACTGATGGTATTCATCCTTGGGGTCTCAGATGTTTTTTCAGTCTCCTGTAAAACTCATTACCTCGAGGGGTAGAAGCGTAGAGCTCCAGCCTTTATCAATTATTCCCCAGGCCTGATATTTTTGGGTTCGGCAGAGCCTCCCTAGTGAAAGCCATGCTTGCATGTGCTTACACGCTAGACTTTCTGATTTTAATTTTTTTCATATGTGCTGAAATTAAAAGTATTTTTCTTAGCTCTTTCATCAGCATGTAATTGTGTAGACAGTCCAGAATATAAAGTCTGTTATATTGCAAGAAATAGAAGTTTGCTTTATTATGTTTTAGGTGGAATCAAGGAACAATAAAATAATTCTGACAAAAAAGATTGGAATTAAAAAATTCTAAATTGTTCCAATTCTTTATTGGTGTTGTATTACCATGCCTTACAGTAACACTAACAAAACTGCAATAATAAAAGATTTATCAATAGGCACATCTTTAACCCTCTGTCTTTTCTTTGCCTTTATATGGATATCCTATATAATAAACAGCCAGAGACTAGACTACCACGGCCCCTCGTTGGCTGGCCCCGCCCCCAAGCAAGTGGTTAGGGGCAATCAGGTAGGCAGGCAGAGTGATTAGGGGTGATCAGGTAGGCAGGCCAGCAGTTAGGGGTGATCAGGTAGGCAGATGGCCCCTCGCAGGGTTGGCCCCGGCCCCCAGCAAAGGAAGAGGGAGGCCTGGTCAGCCAAGCTATTGCACCCCAGCCTGTCGCCTGCAGAGGGAGGCCACCAGTGGCAGTAGAGGGGGGAGCAGTGGCAAGCAGTGGCAGCAGCGGGGGTGGGGCCAGGCCTAGGGACCCTACCCTAGGGGTCCCGGATTGTGAGAGGGTGCAGGCCAGGCTGAGGGACCCCTCCGAGTGCACGAATTTTCGTGCACTGTGCCTCTAGTAGTAATAGTATTAACCTTGTAAAATCTTAGAAAAGTGTTTAGCTATTATTGAGCCCATCATATTCTAGGATGAAAAGCATGTAAATTGAAATATATGTTACTATAAATGTCTAAAAGCTGTCATTGAAAAACCTTTCTTATTTTCTTGCTCTCACACTCAGTTTCTCATAACCACACACACAATTATACATGCCCTTTGGAATTCATGGGGGAAAAAACTGAATTTCATACAATAAAACTTAAAATTGCTTTAAAATAACAGCAAAATTACATGCCAGTATTGTAAGATATTTAAAGAATTAAATTCCTTTACAACTAATCAACATTTGCAGAGCCTGAAAATACATGTCCCTCAGAAACAAAATAAAGGACAGCATTTAGAATATGCAAGCTGAGGTATAGGCAAGCATTTAAAACGAAAGAAAACAAAAACCTCAATATTTTTAGAAAATCCTTATCATTGAAGTCTTTATGTTAAAACTTATTCTTAATTCTAACCTTGTTCTTTGAATGGTTAACATATAGCTGGGCCAATCCATCATTCAGAAGCCTACTTGAGTGCATACTATCTGCCCAGCGTGAGAGCAGCAGAATCAGATACCTCTGACATTTTGATTGCTTAGTCTGATTTTCTGTCACCTGTCTTTCAGGCTCCCCTAGAGAGAGAAGTAGCAGGGTCCCCTGGAAGTAGCAGGGTCCATACCTTCTGGGAAATTTTAATGAGACCTAGCAGTTCAGACTGACAGCCTACAATCACAGCTGATTTTTATTGGATTTCTTTTAGAATGAGCATTGGTCTTTTTTTTTATAAGTCCTTTATCTTCATTTTTACATATTTTATTTTTATATATTTTACATAAAAAGTATTAAAACCTTGAGTTTTAGGTGAATGATTGTAGTAGACTCTGACCTCCATTGATAGTATAAAGTTATTACTTTGTGGTTTTAGAACAATTTTTCTGAAATTGAAATGCAAACTTAAAAATTTTGTTCACCTTCAAAATACTAATAGGGAAAATCTAAAATAATATCCAAAATTTTACTTACAATTGTTCTTTTCCAGTTTTCATCCTTTCATTTCTTCAGTGTTAACCTTAAAATTTAGAAGTCTTTTTTTATAGGATTTTTTCTTTAGTTGTATTTCTTCTCTAATCACTTTATTTTATCTAATTTATCTTATACTAAATTCTTCACTCTTATCTGGTTGTTTTGCCACAAAACTAGGTTATTTTTAATTTTTTGATATTATTAATGCTTATTTAATATATCATCACCCTACCATATAGTTTTGAGAAACAATCTAGGATTCAGATCAAGATAATGCAATTGTCATGCACACAATAAAAATCCCTTTACTTGTAGTTAGTCCTAAAGTGGCTCTCCAGCTCAAATGCCTTAAATTTTAAACTTTGTGATCAAGAATATAAAGAAAGGGTATCAGTTTGAAAGACATTAGAAGGTTGAGGTGGGAGCTACATATTAAAAAAATAGAGGCATAATCTTTAACTATACTTCTTAGGAGGAAAGGATCTAGATTTTGTGGCAGCTGAAGACTATACAATGTGGGTATACTTTGAAAAAAAAGAAAAGTATATTAGTAATACAAAATTTGGGGCCCCTCCCAAGGCTTTGGAAAGCCACCATGCTAATTAGAGACCCAAAAGATTAACCTTTACATGATTCATGATATATCTGATTCTGCTCTTGGATGAAATTTCTAGTAAGGATAATTTTAGATAGACTGTATTGTCTGTATGCTTGGCATTGCCTAATATATCTAATTGATGAGAAAGAAGTCTCATACTAAAATACATGACATGCTGAGACTTCTTAAAATTATTCTAAAACCATAAATTGTGGTGAACTTAGGCATTATATTACATTTACAGGTGATAAAATTGGCATGTTTCATTGTGGGAGACTAGGGAAAGCTAAGGTAGTAGAAATGAGGCAAGAAGTGGAGAGTAGGATTGTAATGGGAAGACAAGATAATGCAGAAAGAGACAAAACTCCACAGAAAAATAATGGGGGTTTTATATAAACTGTGTAAATAATTTTAGGACCTACTTAATTGATAATAAAAATAACCTTTATATAAAGGAGGCATAAACTCCCAAATGCAAAACTGGTAGCAAAAGCACTGTCATTTTTAAACACAAAAATAATATGTTAAATGGCTTAGATTTAATGAGAAACCATTCACTTTATTATCAGATGCGAGTCTTGAGGGAAAACTGAAGAATATATTTTATGGGTCTTTTCCTTGGCCTATATTTGACCTGCTTCTTTTTTTTTTTAAAATTCAAATGTCACACTTTTTTTTCACCCCTTGAAATGACAGATTCATCTTTTAATGACTTAATCCGAGGGTTAGTAATTCTACATAGAAGCATAAGTCCATGAAGATAGAATAAATCAAGAAAAGAGAGACTTATAAAAAAGAAATGATTGGTATTATAAAACTGATTCAGAAAAGTGTGAGTGTATCAAAGGGGCAAATAATTCTGTACCATGTTACGCAGTGAAGTGAAGTAACCATATTATAAATATGATTATGCTTCTTGAGATAGCATTGACTTGATTGTAAACTGACTTGAATATTATATTATCATTAGAAAAGCATTTTAAATTAAAATGTATAAGAACTAGGCTTGTGAATAGACTGGTTGAGAATCTTAAATTCTTAAGCCAAAATAAATTATTGTGTGCTTCTAAGAAAGTTTTAAACAATCATATTGCCCAAATCAAAACAATGGATTAAAACAACAGATGGGCAATTTATTTCACAGATCGTATGGCTACAAATCACAAGCACCCACCTGGAAAACTAGGGTGCATTGATGTGATGGCACAACTAAATTATTTGTTTTATATAGTCGAATGGTGAACTTTTACTTTTGATTGGAATTAAGAAAAACAGACAAAATATTGTAATGAAATAATTAAAATTGGTTCATAAAGCCAAAATTCTAAAAAGCTACTAGAAATTTATCAGTTTCTACTTATAGGGAAGTATTCATTTAAGTTACCTATTGTGAAATATTTTAGTAGAAGTATTAAATGTTTATACACCAATGGTTTATTTAGGATAGCTATCATAGAAACCTATGTTACGTATACAGGCAAGTATGAAATATGTCAGTAGTATTTTACAACTACACTGTTCATTAATGAATGGAGTTATTTAAAATTAGATGGGACTCTTTGCCCATGTTTTCAGCCCAAATTTAGGAAATAGGATATTTTCCTTTGACTTTTAAACCTCCTGTTAAATTGATAAAAAGAGATGAAATTGTTTTGTTAAATATGTTAAATTATTATACTAATGTAAAATACAAATAGAGCAGATTTATAACAAAGAGATTATTTTAAATGTCCAGGTTATTTCAATAGTTACAGATTCTTGTATTATTACCTCTCAAAAAAATAAAAAAAGGAAACAAACAGCTTTGAAAAGCGTGTTGTTCCAGTTAAATTTCTTACATATTATAGATGTGTAAATTTTGAGTAGTACTTGAACAGCAATTTAGTTTGGGATGGAAAGCATAAAATAGTGGCCTAATACAGAAATGGACCAACACTTTAGTCCCAATGCTGTTACAGGTGAACACCCAGGGGAGGTAATGGCCTTGCAAGCCTATGGTGTTTTGTGTGATTTTTCCTGCAACATGCCAGTGGCCTGTATGGTCTTATTTTAGGGTCTATATGTATTTCTTATTCCTAAAATTTTATATTTTTGTGTAATGGAAATCTAACAGTTAATGAAAAGGCAAGAATAGTATCAGGGGTCAAAAGAATACCAAAGATTTAGTAGGATGCTATAGGAACAAAGGCCAAGTATCAGAGTTAATATTCCACATATCCTGCAGGTGGCCTGAGATATTTTGCACACAGAAAGCCTAAACCTTTACTCTGTGAGTAAAGACTTTATAAAGAAATAGGGAGTTGTAATCCTTTCCAATCATTCCAGAAACAACAAATTGAAAAATACAAATAGAAAAATATAAATTGAATAAGGATTTTTTTTAACATACTATCACCTTCCAGAATGTGTAAGACCATTGTTCAGCCAGGTCCCTTCTTCTCTTCTTTCTCCCTCTACACACACACACACACACACACACACACACACACACAGAGCTATTGCTAAAATTGCCTTCTTTGCTAGTGACAGTCTAGGCTCAGGGGAATTTGTTTGCATTTTGATGTGTTTCTATCAGCCCTCATTTTCAAAGGAATAAAGGGACAGCTTCTTCCTCTAGTGATAATTCAGGTTATAGATATGATTGACTCCTTAGTTACATATGCTATGATGATAATATACAGTATAATGATTGGAATCCAATAAATTTCTTAAAGAATATGTAAGCAACAAGACCAAACCACCAACTTACAAAGTAATTATGCAAAGTGAACTCAGTGTCTCTGTGTGTATTGGTATTTACTGTTGCAAAGTTAATTATGAAATCCCCTATTTGGTGAGAAGATTGGAGGAGGGACCCCAGAAATTTTTAAAACTATATATACATTATGGTAACCTTTAAAAATAAAGACTGAAAATAATAAATTGACAAAAAATTGTACTAAAAGAGATATCTCTGATGGGAATGTTCATATTCAGTGGGTATGTGGTAAAATTTAAGTGCTACAAAACTCTAGGGAGATGATTAGTTCAGGAAACAAAAAATAAGAGTATCCATGTTTCTGCCCACATGGGGCATAAATTCATACAAGGGCCTAATCTGGAGGTAATTCTTTGTGATAACTGGGAACAGAATTTGATGATTTCTACTATCACTGTCAGGAAGCAAAAGCGGGGCAATTTTACTTGCCCCAAATAATGTGTAACACATCTACAGTGGAGATATGCAGGACTATACCTAGAAAAAAGTGAAAATATTTAAGTAGGTATTATTAAAATATAATAGGAGGCTGCAAATCTCTGTAGAAATACCAATTTATTCTTACTAATAAATACTGAACTCTGAGCTATATAGAAACAGGGCTTGAGGAATTCTGACAGAAAGTAATAATAAAATGATCCCAGGGTAGGAAGCTCATGCGAGCATAAGCAGCCAGGAATATCAGAAGGAATTAACAAAGAGAAGAAAAACAGGTTAAATCCAACAAACCATTACTTTGTCACCTCTTGTGACAGACATTTGGAGTTATTTGGCAAGTAGGGAATTGGCAATCATTATTAGTACACCTACTGCTTATCAGATTGTTTTTTATTAGTTTCAGTAAGTTTTAGAGTACTCTATTCATAATGAATTCATCCTTTTTTTCTTGTCCTGGTACAGAAAAAGTCAGCCCCTGACTATTGATAGCAGGTCTGGATCTGTCAGCTCCCAAGATTTTATTTTGCTGACTCAGTCCTGGCGCTCACAGCTAGACTGTGGTGTGTTGCTGATGAACATAAACTATTTCACAGAACACTGACATCAGACAAGGCTATTCTATGACTGTGATTGATCTATTCAAGATAAAAACAAGCCCATCTATAATCAAGTTTGAGCACAAACAGAAACCAGAACTTTGTCCAAACCACAGATATGCCAAGTAACCCCTGAGCTATTCTGAGTGACTCCTGCTTCCTGAGAAATTATTTCTTTAACAGAGTTTTATTTTCCTTCCTTCTAGATGCATGATTATTATAGTCACCTTTCACCAACACCAGAGAGGTGTTACCGGACAGCCCCCTGAGTCAGTGGGAGAGGGCTATGCCAAACCCCTTTCCTTGTCTTCTCATGTAAATGAATTTATATGAGGGACTTGGCGCTGTGAAAAGCCAATTTACTAAAGCAATTAAAGCATGCACCTTTATTAAAGAAGCAACGCAAGCAAACCTATACATCTCAGCTAATCTGAAGAGCAGGTTGGGTGGGAGTCTGGGGAGTTAGAGACCCTCCTATCTATAGGCTTCAAAATTCCTCTGCTGACTGTTTTGGCACACATTAATTCTCAAGGTCCCTTTTTACTTTTTTTGTGGTCTTCCAAGAAATCATGAGAAGCAGCTTTGTCTTGCCAAGCCTTGAACTGCTGGCTTCTTTGCTTAGGGAGTAAGACTGCCCTTTTTTCCTTTCTGCAGTTTTACTCTCTAAGCATTCTGCATTCTCCCCTCTCTTTCTGCAATCTTTCATTAGGGAGGATTTTTAACTGTTTGTTCTCCTGTCCTTGGCTGGGGAAGGTAATGGTTATTAGTTATAAGTTGGCTGCCAATTGCTCACACTGTCTGGCCTTGTTTTAAGTTTCCTTCTCAGTTTCCCTATTCCTCCTGCCCTGGAATCCTGTAACATATTGATACACTACTGCTTCTTCCTGACCAGATAGAATCATAACAAAGACTCTTTTCCTTGACCTCACTCCTAAAACATATAACACAAACCCAAATCCTAGAAGTTCTTTTTAACATAACACCCTCTTTCCCCACAGTGTGAGGTCACCATTGTATAGTTCAATACACCAACTTAAGTGAATACTTAGTGGTATTTGGCTAGAGGGCATTGACAGACATCATAAAGAGAAAGTCATTATAAGTTTCCCTTCCCCGTCCCCCTGATGTCTTAGATAATACAGAATAATTTGCTTACTCATTATAGTCAAGATTCTGGTGCCTGAGAGTGGCTTACCTAGTTATCTATTAATTCATGGATACATGTTTCTTAATGATTAATAGGCCTAAACTATAGTGATGATGTGCAGATATTTATAATTCGTTGACTCCCTGAATTCCTCATATATGAATGTATACTATTCCAAGTAAAGCCTTACTATGTTCTTGAATAAATAATAGTCGCTGATTTTTACAAAAAGATTCCAAAAGAAAATTGATGCTTTTGAAAAAAAAAGGAAACTAATACAGTAAGTTCTGATGTAATGCATTTTTTTTTGCCCAAAAAAATGGCTCACCAAAAAATTTAAGAGAGCCTGTGTATGATTCCTGCCCGTGTATTTTAATGACTTATTTTTAGTAACCTATTTTCAAAGTCTGTGCAGAGCATTTGAGACACTGTGATTTGTCCCTTTCACACCCACTTGTCAGGTTATTTTTTATTCCATAGATTATTTACAATTTCACATTTGTACACTTTCAGAGAGGAAGTGAAGCATAGAAATACAACATGGCTTCACAGGTTGGGCATGTAAGCTGGAGTAAGACTGCCAGGCTTAGAATGCTCCATCTATCATGTAACCTCATCAAAGTTATTTTTCATCTATATATCCAATTAAGAAATATGTTAATTAAAAGTTCAATATCAACTGCAGCTATAAACTGTAAAATACATAGGAATAAATTTAAGAAAAACCCATAAAATATTTCAGAAGAAAACACTGAAACTTTACATAAAGACAGTAATTATATATGAATTCATAGAGACACAAAGACAGAAAATGTCAATAATATAAAGATACCAGACTCTACAAAATAATCCCAGCCAGGAATTATTGGATATACGGTTGTATAGATATGTTTAAGTATATTAATAATAAATTATAGAATTAGAGACTTTTTATTAAGTAATATGTTAAATTTATATTCCAAAAATATGGGGCTAATATGAAGGAGCATTACTGGGTGGAGGCAGATTTTATACGTTATTATTTAATTAATTTCATATGGTATTCATACTAAACATATCTATCGAGCAGCTCTTCAATGTACAATTAATTGCATGCAATTGCATAAAAGTTCATGGATCACTTATTATGTTCTGGCCCCATGGTTGGCAAACTGCAGCTCTCGAGCCACATGTGGCTCTTTGGCCCCTTGAGTGTGGCTCTTCCAAAAAATACCACAAAATACCATGTGCAAGCGTGCATGTACAGTGCGATTGAAACTTCGTGGCCCATGTGCAGAAGTTAGTATTTTGTGGAAGAGCCACACTCAAGGAGCCAAAGAGACGCATATGGCTCGCGAGCCGCAGTTTGCCGACCACT
>NW_005363209.1:3631866-3635093 GCF_000412655.1 Myotis brandtii | reverse complement strand
TTTACCTTCTATAATTGAAACTTTGTTGCCTTCAGTTTTGCTAAGAGCCGGCCGTGGCAGGCGGGAAGCTTGGCTTCTGCCATCACTGGAGCAACCAAGCCTCCTGCTCGCTCCAGCTCCGTGGCTGCTGGCCGCCATCTTGGTTGGGTTAATTTACATATAGTTGCTCTGAATTGCTGGTGGGCGTGGCTTAAGGCATAGCAAAGGTACAGTCAATTTGCATGTTTGTCTTTTATTAGATTAGATTGCTACACAGTAGAGGACATCACTACATACTAGAGGTAGACAAACTTTTCCCCTACCAGGTAGTAAATATTTTAGCTTTGTGGTCCATGAGATCTCTGATACAACTTTATTCTGCTCTTTTACTCTGAAAGAAACCATGGCTAACATATAAATGAGTAACATGTTGTATTTCAATGATGCTCTTTTAGAAAAATAAGCAGTGGGAAGGACTTGGCCTGCAGGACATAGTTTGCCAAATCTAGTAAGAGAATATAAAAAGTTTAAGGGATTTGCGGCTGCTACGACTTAAACTTAACTTTTGGAAAAATACATTCTACTTCTTTACAAGTTAGAATACTCTTTCAGATTCTTTAAAAGAAGACTAGACTGGCCCTGACCGGTTTGGCTCAGTGGATAGAGCGTCGGCCTGTGGACTGAAAGGTCCCAGGTTCGATTCCAGTCGAGGGCATGTACCTTGGTTGTGGGCACATCCCCAGTGGGAGGTGTGCAGGAGGCAGCTGATTGATGTTTCTCTCTCATCGATGTTTCTAACTCTCTGTCCCTCTCCCTTCCTCTCTGTAAAAAGTCAATAAAATATATATTAAAAAAAGAAGAAGAAGAAGAAGACTAGACTGGCACGATGGTTTTTATCTTTATCAATTTAACAATGATATCTTCACATCCCAAACACAATGTATGTTAATAAATACAACTCTAGGGTAAAGAGTCATTCAAAATTTTAAGTTTATCAATATTATTTTTGTCTGTATTGCTGCAACTTTTCCAAAGATAAGAAAGGAAGCTCCAATCTCCAGTTCCTGAACAAGATAAAAATGACTCATTACTATATACTCTGATATAAATATGAAAATAAAATCTGTGGTATAGAAAGTAACTTGTTATAAGACATTTCATGATATTATATGCTTAAAGGCGAGGAAAGAAATGGTATTCATATACAAAGTGAATCCTTTATAATTGCTTGGGAAAAGGCTCATGATAAAAAACAAAACAAAACACAAAAAACCAAAACACTTAACCTATAGTGATGTAAGATATATTAGATTAAAGGCATTAAGAAATTATTTGTGTTTTTATTGAATAAACATTTTGTGAGCTTTAATGAAAACATTACTATATTCAACTATTGCATCTCTTAAGGTAGATGTAATTTATATTTTTTAAAGATAGTTATGTTCCCTAGGTTTCAGCCCCTGGATGGCAGATTAATTCTTTGTATGAGTTCTTCCAGTTGAATTACCGCAACTTGCTTTCCTCTCTTCCCGATAGTGTCCCAGGATGTCACACATGTTTTCTTGATAGAGAATCAATACTTGCACTTCCATTGCTTTACACTTTGCTCTTGAATGCTGGTCGCTGTCAATTTGGTTTGTGTGGCTGTATGCTCACTGTATTCTCACCACTGACCTTAGTCATTATCCTCTCTCTACTTTAGTAATCCTGTTTGCAGAGGAAGGTGTATGCTGGAATTTCCCCCTCCAGATCTATTCTTCATCTTCCTGGACCCCGGGAGTTTGATCTCTGTACATGACAGTACCAGGACTTCCTTGCTGGCTGCCTTCCAGTTAGGTTTAAACAGTGGGAGGAAAACAAAACAAAACAAAAAACCCAGCAGGAGTTTGGCTATAAGACAGGTCAGAAGGCTTTTCGTCTGCCCTGTTTTTCTCAGCAATGTATTGCTTGCAGTAGTCACCCTATAGGGCCACACCTCACCTGGCTGGTCACTCCCACACAGGTACAGTTATCACTGGGCTCCAGCTGCACTGTTCCCTCACTCTGCTCCTTAAATCCTAACAGCCACAAAGGCTGCTGGTCTTTTATTCGCTTTATGCTGCCCACCACACACTTACGTCTTCTCATTCTTAACATTTCATTGGAAATATCTGTAAATTCTCTTTCTTTTTGGACTATTGTAAGAGGTTTCCAATTTTCTTTCTTCAAGTTGTTTCTACAATGTTTTAAATATCCCAACTCCACAAATCCACTCCAGGATATTAGGATAGGAATTTCTAGGATAAGCACTTATCTGTAAGTCAACACTAGGGATTAATGATAAAGACAGAGACTTAAATATAGATAAAGGATATGTGATATTGTGATTTATAATAAATACATATTTGGTTTTCATCCCCTTTTCTTTCATAGGGCTCCTAAGACACTTGGAATTTTTAAAGTGATGAGAACGGTCTTTTGTTAATGAGGTGACTTTGGGACCCTCCACCTGAGGTGGGCCTGCTGGCCAGGAGAACCAACCCTGTGATTAGAGGGTTGAAGCTTTTAGTGCCACCTCCCGACCTTCTGGAAGGAGTGGGGCCTACAGATTAGGTTCAACCACCAATAACCAACGATTTAATCAATCCTGCTTATCTAATAAAGACTCTAGAGAAAAAATTCAAAATGGCAGGATTCAGAGAGCTTCCTGGTTGGTAAACATAGAGATTTGGCTAGAATGGCTCACTGAGCGAGAGCATAGAAGCTCCAGGCCCTTTCCTCTTACCTTGCCCCTTATATCTCTTCCATCTGGCTCTTTACAATATCTGGCTGTCTCCAAGTTGGATCTTCCTATAATAAATAGGTAATCTAATTTCCTGAGTTCTCTGAGTTTCTCTACCAAATTGAACCCAAAGAGGGGGTCATGGGAACCTGATTTATAGCTGATTAGTCAAAAGTAGTACAGGTAACACCAGGTTTTGCTATTGGCATCTATAGTGGCCGTGGGGACAGTCTTGAAGGACTGAAACTCTAACCTATTGAATCTGATGCTATTTCCAGGTAGATAGACATCAGAAGTGAGTTAAATTCTTTGATACCCTGCTGGTGTTTGAGAATTGCTTGTTATTGTGAGAGTAACTTCCCCATCCCAACCCCACCACACACATTCATTCTCTCTCTCTCTCTCTCTCTCTCTCTCTCTCTCTCTCTCTCCAGGAACCCAAAAGAGGACTTTATGCCATAACCAGTTTGGCTCAGTGGATAGAGCG
>NW_005363209.1:3630365-3631816 GCF_000412655.1 Myotis brandtii | reverse complement strand
GGCATGTACCTGGGTTGCGGGCACATCCCCAGTAGGAGGTGTGCAGGAGGCAGCTGATCAATGTTTATCTCTCATCAATGTTTCTAACTCTCTATCCTTCTCTCTTCCTCTATGTAAAAAATCAATAAAATATATTTAAAAAGAGGACTTTATAGAATATGAATTCTAGAGGATTACATGATTTAGGTAATAATAAGAAAATTTTTCATTTAGTATCAACCCAAATATTTCTTTTTCACCATTCATTAGGCAATGTTTTTATATTTAGTTCTATGCAGTTTGGTGCTTTTCTGAGGTTGAATTACTTGGTTATCTCACACTCCTCAGAAGTTTTGGATTCAGTATTTATTTATCCACCCTGAAAATCACTGATATATATATATATATCAAAATATTATTGGCTGAGGGCTCAAGGAGTGTTTAGATGTCTTGATGTAAGATTTAGAGTTCTTCATGAAATTAGAACACTGCTTTTATTAAATGTTACTGTTGTCATACTAAAGTTTCATTTAGTATTTCGTCTTAAGTGGAAATGTTTTTATAACATAAGATTATATTGTAGCTAAAACCTAGGAGAAATAATTTCCTTACTGAGTGATTTAACAGTGTGTAATAGCTGGGTACAACAACTTGGAGACAACCCGTGAAATGGGTTGCATTCCCCCCCCCGCCCCGCCCCATAATTCTTTTATCACTCTTCATTTTTTAAAAATATATTTTATTGATTTTTTACAGAGAGGGAGGGAGAGGGATAGAGAGTTAGAAACATTGATGAGAGAGAAACATCAATAAGCTGCCTCCTACACACCCCCTACTGGGGACATGCCTGCAACCAAGGTACATGCCCTTGACCGGAATCGAACCCCGGACCCTTCAGTCCTCAGGCCGATGCTCTATCCACTGAGCCAAACCAGTCAGGGCAATCACTCTTCATTTTTAGCGTGATACACTGTGGGTAGAATATACATTTCTACCCCATTGGACAGTGGAAATTTAAAAGAGGCCTCAGTGAACTTGCAAGGTTTTTCTTGTCTACTTGTGTTCCTGCCATTCACTATGGTAAGATTCGCTTCATGTAGCTACTTCTCTCAGAATGAGAACCACATGGGGCTCCTCTGATATAGACCTGCTGCCTTGCACTGAGCTGCCCACCTAGGACAGCAATTTTTCAATCTCTTTAATCTCATGGCACATATAAAACAATTCCTAAAATTCTGTGGCACACCAAAAAAATATATTTTTCAGATATGACAAAAAATATCTAAACTTTTGATTCATTCACACTGGACTGCTATTGTAGTGTTGGCTGTTGTTGTTTTTTTCAATTTGACAATCTAAGGGAAAAGAGGTCAGCATCCCTGACTAAATAGTCAGGTATCACGTGTTCTAAAAATTCTTGCAGCACACCACTTGAAAATCATAGCCCTAACTCACAGACTGTACAAAAAAAA
>NW_005363209.1:3603683-3630102 GCF_000412655.1 Myotis brandtii | reverse complement strand
AAATGTGGCAAATTTATTAGCCACATTTATGAAATCTAGGTTGTGAGAACATGAGTATTTATGCTTATAGATATTTATGTCTTATACCAGTGGCCCAGTGCACAAAATTTGTGAAGCGGGGGTTGGTGTCCCTCAGCCCAGCCTGCACCCTCTCCAATCTGGGACCCCTCAGGGGATGTCCGACTGCTGGCAGTCGGACATCCCTCTTGCAATCTGGGACCACTGGCTCCTAACTGCTCACCTAACTGCCTGCCTGCCTGATCGCCCCCAACTGCCCCCCCTGCTGGCCTGCTCGCCCCCAACTTCCCTCCCCTCCTGGCCTGATCGCCCCTAACCACCTCTGCCTCAGCCCTGCCACCATGGCTTTGTCTGGAAGGACGTCCAGAAGGTCTCTCAGAAGGTTTCCCTGTCTAATTAGCATATTACCCTTTTATTCGTATATATTTTGAAGGGAATTGAAACAGTGTGATTTGTCTCCAGGATTCATTTAGTGAAATAGCCATTTTAGAATGTATTTTGTTTTGCTTGGTGGTTTTTGGTAACACCCTCTGTCTCTTGAGAATGAAAAGTTGAGACTGCTGGAATTCAAGTGATGGCCACTATGTTACACTCAGATTGTCCTTTAAAAGACTAGGACTCTTGTATTGGTTATGTTTTTGCTTTGGAATAATTCACAACAAAAGTATTAGGGAATGATGAGACAGTAGGGAGGTGGTGGTAACATCTGTCATGGGGCTTTGGAACCAAGTGTGGTGGAGTGGGAAGTGGGAACATCCTGGTGAGGGTGCTGAAGCCTGAGCAGGTTGAAATTATCTGCAGTGATTTAAATCATTATGCAAGGTTTTCTCTACATGGAGGCAGATCATATTAACACTTTCTAAAGAGGCAGGAAAAATGTGTTGTTTTTCCAATGAACTCATGGAACTACCCCAAACTGTACCTTTTTTATGTGACTAACTTCTAGATGTTACTATTGTGTTTTCTTTCATTAGTAAAACCTGACAGAACTGAAGGGCTTTTTGGGTGTTGGAAAGAGCAACCTTCAAAAGTAATAAGTCAACAAAAACAATCAAAAACTAATAAAACTAACTCCAGGTGTGATTGAAAGTTGATTTATATAATCATTCTGTGACTATTTTATTAGCAAAAATCTGCAATTGAAAAAGATACCACAATGATAAAACAGTTTGGTATATTTCAATATAAAACTGAAAATATAAAAATAGACTTGATAAAATATTGAGACAGTTACACTATGAAATTTATGTGTAGAACAGAAAAACTGAGAAGATTTAAAAGAAAAATTAAAGAAGGCATTCATTTCACATTCAAGTACATTTTGGAAAATCCTTTGCAAACCTTAATTGCAGTTCTCAAATACTGGATTCATACTTTCTTGAAGATGCTATAGTCTGGCAAAGTCATTAACACACCCAGTTCCAGATATGACTCCATTTTAAGTCCAATGACTGGGGCAACAATAGCCTCATGTCATGTTTGCTGGGAAAGGGTAGCAGATCAGAAGCAGTGCTTGATCTCCTTTTCTCCAGGGCTTTCCTTGTCTCTGATTTGTGCCAATCATGTGGAATTAACTTCTTTGTAGCGCTCTCTCTCTCTCTCTCTCTCTCTCTCTCTCTCTCTCTCTCTCTCTCTCTCTCTCTCATTAAAACAAGCAGCAATACATTCTTGTCCCATACAAGATCAGACCATCCCCATAGCCAACCTCTTGTATTTGATTGCCTGTACTCTCCTTGCCCCTACCACATGTTTCCAATGACTGCTGAAAAACAATAGCAAACTGTGTTGGAAAAGTGAATGACCCCTGTGAGAGAAAACCATGGATTTATTTTGTTTTATTGGCAAGATTGTTGCTCCCCCTCAAAAATAACAACAACACATACTTGTAATATAAGGTAAGCTGAAAGGAAAGGTTTCTCTCATACTTTGATATTTTTAATTTTAATATTATCTTCAGAGTTCTTTAGAGAATATTTCTTAAATTCATTTTTTGCTTCTCTAATTTTTATTTTTTATCTGACTTCCAAAACAATATGGGTTTAACAGGTTAGCTTTTACCTTCTCTCCTATGAGTTTATCTTTTTTTTTTAATTTAAGGTGTTTATTGTTTAATGTATTACATAAATCTTCTTTTTCCCCCATTGACCTCTCCCCAGCCGCTCCCACCACCAGCACATGCCCTCACCTCCCCCCATCCCATCTGTGTCCTTTGGTTATGCTCATATGCATGCATACTAGTCCTTTGGTTGATCTCTTACCCCTTCACCCTCTGCCTTCCCTCATAGGTTGGACAGTCTATTTGATGCTTCTATGACTCTGGTTCTGTTTTTGTTCATCAGTTTATGATGTTCATTATATTCCACAAATGAGTGAGATCATGTGATATTTATCTTTCTCTGACTGGCTTATTTCACTTAGCATAATGCTCTCCAGGTCCATCCATGTTATTGCAAATGGTAAGAATTCCTTCTTTTTTTACTGCAGCGTAGTATGCCACTGTGTAGATGTACCACAGTTTTCTAATCCACTCATCTGCTAATGGGCACTTTGGCTATTTCCAAATCTTAGCTATGGCAAATTGTGCTGCTCTGAACATAGTGGTGCATATATCCTTTCTGATTGGAGTTTCTGTTTTCTTGGGATATATTCCTAGAAGTGGCATCACTGGGTCAAATGGAAGTTCCATTTTTAATTTTTTAAGGAAACGCCATTTTGTTTGCCATAGTGGCTGCACCAGTCTGCATTCCCACCAGCAGTGCACGAAGGTTCCTTTTTCTCCGCATCCTAGCCAGCACTTGTTGTTTCTTGATTTGTTGATGATAGCCATTCTGACAGGTGTGATATGGTACCTCATTGTTGTTTTGATTTGCATCTCTCGGATGATTAGTGACTTTGAGTATTTTTTCATATGTCTCTTGGCCTTCTGTATGTCCTCTTTTGAAAGGTGATTATTTAGGTAATATAAGGTAAGCTGATTGTTTACCTTCCTTTGGTTAAGTTGTAGGAGTTCCCTGTAAATGTTGGAGATTAAACCTTATCGGAGATAAAATTGGCAAATATGTTCTCCCAGGCAGTGGCCTTTCTTGTTGTTTTGTTGATAGTTTCTTTTGAGTATATCTTTATTAATTAGAAATAGTTTTATGTAAATTTCTGGCATTGATTTTTCCCCCTTTGGGATTCAATAAGATATTTTAAACCAGATTTTTATCTTTTTATTTCTCTCTGGGCCTTCAATGGCATAATTAAAACTGAGCAATAATTACAACTAAATTTATTATGTGTTTTCTATGTTCAAGACATTGTGTTAACATTTTACTTCCAGGACCTCATTAAATTTTTGCAATATTTCCTGAGGTAGGGATCATTAATAACATCATTAAGATGAGAAACTGGAGTTCTGAGAAGTCAGTAGCTTCCCAAAGAGCCCCTATAATTTACAGGACCAGAATCTGGACAGAGGCTATCTGATTCTAGAGCTTGAATGTGGCACCATCTCACCAAGAATTTGCTAATGATTTCCTTTGTCTTTATCACTTTTATCATAAGTTTGAACTTAATTTCTGTGTGATTAATGCCTCACCATAGGGTGCTGGTAAATATCCTTAAATACATACACATATATAGATATATATTTATTTTATTACTAGAGGCCCAATACACGAAACTTGTGCAAGGAGCTCAGCCCTCGTAGCCCCAGCTTCTTCTGGAAGGTTGTCCAGATGGTTGCTCTGATGTTTGGTCTAATTAGCATATTAGCTCTTTATTATATAGGATAAGGAATTGGCTTACATGATTGTGGGTATTGGTGAGTGAGTCAGAATCTGTAGGGCAGGTTGACACATTAAAAACTTAGGTAAGTGTTACTACTGCAGTTTCAAGGCAGAATTTCTTCCCCAGGAAACATCAGATTTTGCTTTTAGGCCGTCAACTGAATAGATGAGGTGCACCACATTATGAAATGTAATTTCCTTTACTTAAAGTCAATTGATTGTAGATGTTTACCACATCTACAAAATATGGTTACAACAACACCTAGATCAATGTCTGATTAAAATAACTGGGTACTATAGCCTAGCCCAGTGGTCGGCAAACCACGGCTCACAAGCCACATGCGTCTCTTTGGCCCCTTGAGTGTGGCTCTTCCACAAAATACCACGTGCAGGCACGCACGTACAGTGCAATTGAAACTTCGTGGCCCATGCGCAGAAGTCGGTTTTCGGAAAGGAGATAGATGAAACAAGTATCCATGACGAGTGTGGATGGGAGAGTTGGAAGGGGTCGACCTCAGCAAACGTACCTCAATCAGATTGAGGACGTTTTTAGCAAAGGCCAGTTTAGGAGTACCCTAATTAAGTTAATAACAATGTACCTACCTATATAGTTTAAGTTTAAAAAATTTGGCTCTCAAAAGAAATTTCAATCGTTGTACTGTTGATATTTGGCTCTGTTGACTAATGAGTTTGCCGACCACTGGCCTAGCCAAGTTCACAAATAAAGTCCAATTAATAAGAAGCTGTCATTTATTTAATCAGATATCATAATAAATCAAAATAATGTGGTAATGTACCAAACTACATGTGTAAAAAACAAAATGTTCCATATAGTATTCACAGATTTGTAAATTTCCTAATTTAAATTTATAATGTTGGATTAGTTGTACACTCCTTGTAAGAATAACAAATCCTATTTATGAGTTTTAATTATGTACGTAAGGTATGCTGAATAATAGCGTTTCTGAAGAACTTTTCTTCTCAAGAAATTATTTTTTATTATTGCTGTTTACTTTAGCCTTCATACATAACAACACCTATTCGTATTATCACATCACTCCATTACTTAAACTGTTTCTGGAAACTTTTTCACATTACATATTATATTAAAATCCTTGCTGCTAAGTACTAAAATTTACCTGAAGTTGACTACTTAATTTCTTTAATAAATTTCAAAATACTGAAAACATAATACAACTAAAAATGTATTGACACTTAGAGGAAATTTGGAATATCTCTCAAAAATGTATTAGTATCACACATTTAAGATTAAGCAATGCAATGGGTTGAATGGTGGTTCCCGCAAAATATGTCCACGTCCTGATCCTTGGAACCCATGAGTGTTATTTAGAAAAAGGATCCTATTGCTGTGTAAGAAGGGGCAAGCAGATATCAAAGCATATAAACTTTTTGGTTACCTTTTCTACTTGCTACTTGGTTATTCACATTTTGAAAGAACAAGAGTATCAAACTTCTGTTGCTAATCTCTTAAATTTACATTTTACTTAATATTTTTTGTTTTAAATACATATGAAGATTAAGATTAAGGCTTATCCTATATAATAAAAGGCTAATATGCAAATTGTCCCTTTGACCAGGAGTTCGACCAGTGGGTGGGGCCGGCCAACCAACCACCTGCGTCCTCTCCCACCAGCCAGCCCAGCCCGATCAGCCCTGATCGGGGTTGGCTGGCTGAACCCCACCCATGCATGAATTTGTGCACTAGGCCTCTAGTATAAATTAAAATAAAATAATATTGAATTTAGCCAAGATATTCATTGTGCAATAAGAATTGATGTTTTAAAGAGCACTCACGATAAAGAAAGATGCCAAGTTGACATTTAGTCAATGATAAAGATTCTGTGTTGAATCTATGACTTGGAATTTTATGTCATTTTATTTCTTTTTATTCTTTGTGCTAATTTGATAAGCATAAGTGTTCATTTGCTAGGCAATTTTAAGGCATAATTTCCTGGGCAACTAACAGTAGTCAGCAATATACCAAATTTTCTCAGTTTCTTATTATTTTTTGTCTTGAATTTTGAAATTTTTCCAGGTATAAATATTTCAGAATTTGAATGCATGTTAATGTAATAATATATATAGTCATTCTAACCTGCTTGTACAAATGACCATCTAGTCATTGAACTAAAAAACTGACTCTTGGCCAGATATTCACAGTAAATGTTCTTGGTACTCCCACAGAAGACCTCACGAGTCCACAGAATTCACTCTCTAATCCATCTAAACTTGAGAAATATCTTATCATTTAGGTGAATTTATCAATTAAGCAAAGTATAGGTCATACCTATCTTAAACATTTCAGAATAGATGTTTTTAAGATTTAAGAAAACAAATAGAACACATTTGCTCTGAAATGTTTGAATCTTAGAAATATATTGAAAGTTTTATATATTTTCAAGTTTGCCCCAATCAAAGTGTTTTTGGATTATCAATAATTTTCTCTTTATTTTTCTCAAATACACATCATTCAAGCTTCTATATGTATTTGTAAAACCCTCTGAGTTAGTGTCTGTTGTTATTTTTCACTCTGCTACTCCCAAAAACTAGCCTCAGAGTAGCTGACTGAGGACTGTTAAAATTATACATGGAAGTGTTAGAAGAATGACAGTGAAAACTGTCATCAATTCCCTCTTGGCTCAGTTTTGATATTTTTCATTTCTTTCAAGAGATCAGTTCATTTCTGCTAAGTTGTCAAATTTGTGACTTTAAAGTTATTTAAAGAAGTATCTTATTACTCTTTGAATAACTGCAGGATCTGTGGTGATATCCCATTTCATTTCTGATATTGGTCATTTGTCGTTTCTCTTTTTACCTTTGTCAGTCTTGCTTGGGGTTTATCAATGATATTAATATTTTTGAATAATCAGCTTTTGTTTCATTTATATTTTTTATTTTCTAATTTTATTGATTTCTGCTTTTATTTCCAAATTATTTTTTATTCTCAGCCATCTTTAGGTTTATTTTGCTCTCATATTTCCAGTTCTTAAAATATGAAGATTGATTATTGATTTGAATTCTTTATTTTCTGTGATGGGGACATTTAGTGCTATATTTTTTCTCACTGACCTACTTTAGGTACATCTCTCATATTTTGATGCATTGTATTATTTTCATTTATTTATATGTATTTTTTAATATTCATTTGAATACTTTTTCAGACCCACATTCTTTCTTCTTTTCCCTTCCTCTCTGAAATTAATAAAAAATATATTAACATATATTTAAAAATAAATTAAGCCTGGCCAATGTGGTAAAGTGGTTGAGCATTGACCTGTGATCCAGGAGGTCACAGTTCCATTCCTGGTCAGGGCACATGCCCGGGTTTTGGACTCAGTACCCAGTAGGGGGCATGCAAGAGGCAGCTGATCTATGATTCTCTCTCATCATTGATCTTTCTATTTCTCTTTCCCTCTCCCTTCCTCTCAGAAATCAATAAAAATATAGTTTTTAAAAAAACTAAATATTTTTCATTCAGTTGAGATCTTGAATAAAGATCTTTTTGTTTAGAGATGTATCTCTGAGATTTACTTACCTCAATAGTAGAGACTGATATCAGCAAAATGTGTATGCTTAGTTATGTTTATACCTGATGAATAATTTTCATTGTCTATATAAGACACTCCCATCATTCCAAAATTTCCAACCTAGAAACCTGATTGAAAAGATTTTAACTATAATAGTTAAGTGCTAGACTGTTATAATAAAGAGACTCCAAAGTACAATAGTTATGCTACAAGAGGTGACTTCTCATGTAATAATTCACTGTGCTGTGACCCTACCACCTATGACAGTCTTCTTGACTTCATGGCAATGCTGGATTTCTTGTCACATCCGTGTACCAGCTGGTGGGTAGGGGAAAAGAGAGACAGAAAACCCAAGACATGGATTTCCTATAAATCTGTTTACGTGGAAGTTTCATTACTTCCTTTCATATCATTCTGGTGATAAATTAATCTCATGGTTTCATCTTGTTACAAGGCAGCCTGGAGAATATGTCTAACTGAGTGTTCATATGCTAAGAAAAAATTGAGAGACTAGATTTGGGGGACAAACTGTCACTGTCCACAATTTTCCAATATGTTACTCTAGATTTCAAAAGGTTGAAAACTTGAATATCTTGTGTTAATAAACAGTAGAAGATACAAGGAGGCTTTAGACACAACTCTTTGTTAATCTAAATAAATAATAACCCTAGTTTTATCATATTCTATTCTGACCTCTGAGATCTAGGTTTAGAGAATTTTTAAAAGCACTTTTATGGAGAACCTGGCTGGAGATCATGGCTAGAGATCCTGGATAGGCTGCTGATCAACTGAATGCTGTCTCCGTGTCATTCCTTCTTTGCCGACTCTGTCCACAGCTATGGGGAGCCCCTGGACCTGCTGGGGTTGGACCCCAACACTTTGTCCCACATATTCATAGCTTCTCCCATTATCAAAATCCCTCACTAGAATAATACATTTGTTAAAATTGATGAACCTACATTAACACATTATAATCAAACAAAGTCCATAATTATCCTTAGGGTTCACTCTTGGTGTTGTGTTCTGTGGATTTGGACAAATGCATAATGATAAGTATGCATCATTATAATATCATTTAGAGTATTTTCACTGCCCTAAAAAATCCTCTGTACCCTTTCCCTCTATTGAACTTTCCCCTCAACCACCAGGCAATGACTGATCTTTTTACCGTCTCCATAATTTTATTTTTTCCAGAATGTCAGATAGTTGGGATTGTACATATTGACTTCTTTCACTTAATAATATCCATTTAAAGTTTCTCTATGTCTTTTCATGCTTGATAGCTCATTTATTTTTAGGGATGAATAATATTCCATTGTCTGGATGTACCACAGTATATTTATATATTCATCTACTAAAGGACATTTTGGTTGCTTCCAAGATTTGGCAATTATGAATAAAGCTGATATAAACATCTGTAAAAAAAAATAAAAAATAAAAAAATAAAAGCACTTTTATGGGTAATAAATAAATATATGAATAATATAACATAGTTATTGTCTGCACTATGTATTCTGTTTCTTAAAAGCTTTAGAATCCAAGGAAAGTATAAATGTCCTTTATTAGCACTGTGGAAGACTTTGCGACTCTCAGAGAGTTTCTGTAAATTTTTATTTTCCTTTAAATGAAAGTCTGGGTGATTCTAATTGCACTACTACATGGCAAGTCATTAATCAGACAACCAGTAAAAACATAGTAAGAGGCCTTGGACCTTAGTAGAGTCCCCAGGCTTCTATAAACATGTGCGGGAGCATTTGGCTATCTAACTGTCACCAGCCAAATGCTTACTTTGCTACAATTGGACACCAATTTGGAAGCACACATACAAATATGAAAGCCAAAATTTCTGCTGAAACAAATGTTTTCAAGGAAACAAATGCTTGGGTTGTTCACATGTGCCCAAACCAAATATTTTCTTGTAACAGTAAATATACTTCCAAGTCATTCATACTCTACATCATTTATTACCTAAACAAGACTTGATATTACCCCACACTTCTATTATGCTTCATTTTGAAAATGCGATGAAATATCTACTGACCATGGACTGGCATACTTTGTTCTGGAAACACTATTTGAGAAACAGCCTTCACACACACAATGCACTCTGCCTGGAATGCTTACATTAGCCTTTGCTTAACTCCTATAATTTGTTTAGTTTTTATCTCAGTCATGAATTCTTTTAAAATCCTTCCCTAAGATAACCCCCAGAAATAATTTTATTTGTTCTTATAATTTTTGTTTAATATGCATCTCTCCCACAACACTAAGTAAAATGAGGGCGGCAACTGTGTGTGTTATATAAAGGGAAGTAATACTAATTGACTAAATAATTGAGGATATAGTATCTAACTCACAGGTTTGATTTGAGAATTTAATGTGTTCCTATAAATCACTGAGTGTCTCTAGCCCATGGAAAACAATTTTCCCCTCCAATAAAAAGGTCAATAAAGTCAAAATTTCCACACTAATACTAGTACCTTGATGAAATTTAGAAGAGTTTTATGTTATATACATTTTAATAAATAAATAAGAAATGAAAAAGAGGACTGGAACCCCCAAAATGCAAGCAAATTAGAGAAAATATCTCAATTAGTGGGCTTGAGAGAATGAGTAAATAAATGATTTCCCCCTTTCAACTGTCTTTGATTGATATATTGATATAATAATTCCCGAGGGAGTATGCAAACAAAGATAAATAGATGAAGCTTGAAGTTGTTTGGGCTACATTATTTAGGCTAGAAAACTTCAACTGGGAAGCACAGTATATTCTTCTAAAACTTGTAGAGCCATTTGGTGAGAGTCTTGCATTTATTGAATTTCCATACAGTTAAGATTGATCTATCTTGTGAATTATCTTAAAAAAAAATGATGTGACAGGAATTTATTATAAAAACTTCTAAATCTGAAAGAGATAACTAATCATTGTTGATATCTCTCATTAGAACACATAAAAATGCTTAAAACAGCTTTTGTTGTAAAGCTGTTTAGTATAAAGCTGATAAGTAGAAGCTTATTAATTTATACAGAAACAAGGCTACCTTTGTGATAAATCAAAAATCCATATATTTGTAAATTGTAAATTGGCTTACTATTGTAATTCTTGATATTTTCTAGTTTGGTAAGTACTGTCTTATTTACTATATGTCTATAATAATTTATATTTTAAGAGGCAGTACCCCTTTCCTGTCTTCACAGGAATGTCTTGGAAAATTCCGGTATTTTGTTGTGCACATAAACTTTAAAATAATCTTGACAAAATCCACAAAATAAACTATAGGGATTTTGATATAAAATGTATCAAATTTATAAATCAGTTAGGGGAATAATGACATTTACTTGTAATAGTATTTTCTCATTTATGAATCTGGTACATGCCTCAATTTATTTGTCTTCTTATTTTCTCCCAACAAGGCAGTTTAATTTTCTTCGGAAACATACATGTTAATATTCTTCTAGGTACTTTATTTCTGATGTAACTATAAATGGCACCCTTTTAAAATTACGTTGTCTAACAGTGTTTGTTAGTAGAGCTTTCTGTGTTATAGAAATGAAACTGGGTTTTATATTAAAAATGTTAATGCAACAAACTCAGTAAAATTTTTTAAGGACTATAGCTTATTTGTATATTTTTGTTTTTCTATGTGGATAATTATGCCACCTGTGAATAATTATATCTTCAACATTTTGCATGTTAGTGCAAGGGCAAAACAGAAACTGATACCATCTTTTGCATTCAGAGCTCTTGACTTTGCTGTGACATCCAACCAATTTTTAAAAATAATAGTATGAAGCACCATTATATTTTCTAAAATTCTATGTCTAAGATTTTTAATAATCACGAAATTGACTACAGAGTTTGGAAAATCACAAAATTGAGCATGCTGGAAAATCAGATTGCATCATTAATCCTTCGTAAGACCTCCAATGCTAAATGTAGTCTATATTTATCATGATTTGTTTTATAATTTAATGGTTCATTTGGAGTACTTTTACAATGAATATTTTATGTTTAATTTTCTTCTTTCTTTTAGCTGCTTCAAAAACTGCTAATTTTAACACATCCTAGGACTGGAAAAATGAGTATCTAATAATTTCGCAGTACTTTGTATTTAAAAAAAATACACATTTAAATCCATTATGTCAGTTGATCATAAGGATTCCATAAATTGACATGACATTGCATTATTCCACAGGCAAATAATTTAGTAAATTTTATTTAAAAATAGAAAAAAAGGATGTTGAAAGCCTCTACCATATTTATTCCATGATAAACATTGCAATATCATATTGTAATTCAATTATAACACTGATTTTTTAAAAGAACAAAAATGTTATTAGAAAAGCACCAACAACAGCAAAAATATCGTTCCTGGTTAAGCTGCATCTCAAATTCTCTCTGTCTGAATAATTTCATAAATATTAGATGTTCCTATGAAACAAGTATCTTTCCTAAAGAAATAAGGGTTACTTTGATCAATACTCAAAAGAGATAAGCTAGAAAGAGGTATTTACTATTAATCAAATTCCTCAAAGTATGTAAATAAAACTACGTTGACTGCACAATAGGTGATAAGCTCAAAAATTTATTCCGTGTTAAATCATTTATATTGCCTTACCGAGTCCTTGTGACAAATAGTGATATTTAGGGGCTGTGGACCATAATTAGAAAACATGCAAATAAATGATTCACAAGGAAATTGACCTCATTACTTTAGCTTTAAAAAAAGTATTTATTTTTATATTCTTACTGAGCTAACTGCTATGGGTCACTTTTTGCCTTTTATGTGGTTATCCATCCAGTGCATACAATATTTCCCCTGTAATAGCATTTTGTGCGTGCTGCTGAAAAATCAATAACCTTGAATGCTGAGTGTGATGGCAAGTCTACCAACTCAGTCAGACAGGGAGGCAGAGGAGAATTAAGATATTGCATCTTAGGCATGTGTATTAACTCACCATCTAACATGGAAAAAATAATGAGTGTAACCCTCACAATGGTGGAGTATAGGGAGCTTTTAAATAGGGAGTTTAATCTCCTTTAGAGCAAAGCCACACTCTCCGTTGCCCTAGGTTTTTGGCAAGATTCCCAGAAGCTGCAGCCATTCATGAGCCACACACTCTGTTCTTAGGAAAATTGCATTGGGATCTTCACACAGTGCAGCCAGTGCTCTTGTTTTGGACGCTTCCTCTGTAAAAAAATCCCCTCACACATGAATATATAAACACGTGCGTGGTACTTAGCCACCACCAAAGAATGGAGCACTACAGGGATTTGAACCTGTAGGTGCAGGAAGTCCAAGTATTTCAAACCTTATGTGTCAACTATAAAACCATTCCCTCTGGCTGATTGTTCCGGAATTAAAATGTAGTTTATGTTAAGCAAACTTGGAAAATTCCCAAATCAAATAAGCTTGTTTGGAGAGGCTTGTTGTACTCGCTTTGCAAATGCTGAGGCAACAGCTTTCTGTCCACTTTGACTTTCGTGGTGTGCTCCATATTCTCATTCATACTCAGCTCTGTAATTTGAATAAGATTTTTCTGTGAGATATGTTTATTGTAATTCTAAAATATAATCCAGTACAGAATTTATGTTATTTACATTCTTGAGCTATAAAGAAATTACCTGTATATTTCATTTTGAAGGCAAGGGACAATCTCTTTTACTAATGATTGTCTGTTTAACAAAATAGGGCTTCATATTATATCTTGACTGGGTAAACTAAAATGGCCAGTGAGACAAATATACATGTCTTACCTTCTGTGATTCTTTCTGTGGCTATTGTATATTTGATTTATACATTGGTTGAAGTTTTAATTTTAATAATTATAGCTGCACTATATTTTTAATTCACATATGCCATTGTGAAAAATCAGATTTTATGTAAATTTTCTAATTTAAAAATGCACAGTAGGAAACTTTGTAGGTCAGCTTTTAGCTATAAGCAAGTTCCAAAATTTATGTATTATAATTATCATTAAAGAGAAAAGACTAATTAGAATTCAGATCTGCCACAACCAACACCAACAGCAAAAGCAGGAAGACAATGTTTTTAGTCTACCTTTCTATGATACACAGTTTTGCTAATAATATAAATGAAAACAAACAGGTTTATTTTAAGCTTTGGCCAAAAATATTTATAGCACTTAAGCTATTTAGTTATTGAAGTTATATAATCCTCAGATGGCATTAACTGGTGATAATGAGGGGACTTACCAGAGCTCCAGGTTTACATGCAGAAAAGTCAGATTCCCTAAATACTGCTCTCTTTGCCTACATACTGGTTCTGTTAACTTCACACAAATACATGTAGTTTCTTCGTTTAAAGACATTTTCTTTGATATCATCATGTTGTATTTCCTCAGAGAATTACCCTCCCACCTTTTCCCAAGGCTGGATGTGTTTTTGCCAAACTGGTTTAATTAATACTTCTAACATTTCTGTGATTAAAACAAAATGAAACAAAAGGAGTGGCAGAGTGGGCAGGTGGTGCTTTCTTCATTTGATAGGTAGAGAAACTGAGGTCCTCAGAAGATTAAGGAGTTTACAGATGGTTTCACAGCAGGTAAAGGGTGGAGCCGAATCTCCCGCCTGTGGCTTAAGTGTTTGATCTGTTCCCAGGCAATGACACATGTAACTTTCATTCAAGAAAATAAGACGTATGTAAAATGCTAGCAAAATTTCAGCAGGCTGTCATACCTACCTACCTTATTTCACTTATATTTGCACATACAGCTATTACGTGGCTATATTTTCAATTTACATATTTCAACTGAAGATGACTTGCTGTCTCAGTTACATTTTCTAAAGTGGAGACTATGAAAACAACAAAACTAGAGCCAAACTCTGTGTGACCTGATGCAATTGTCCCCAGCAGGGTCAATTTGGCATTATTGTTGTATTTATGAATGGCTATGAGGCAATAAATTAGAACACATGGGTAGAGATAGAGGGTTTGATTAACACATCTCAATTTTTATCTAAATGCAAAAATGTGTACATATGTGTATATATTCTACTAATATTATCTATGTTAAAATATATTTGACACGTAGATACTTGCAACTAGGAAGAAATAATAAACAAAGAGCTAACTGGAAAATATAGAATGCTATGCATGTGCCAATAGCATCCTCCCAAAAATGGATAAAAATTTTAACACCATGTAAGAGCCTATACATGATAATAAAATAAATATCAATCTAAAATATAATTCTTCCTATCCAATTACACAGACCTTTGACAAAAGTTTTTCCAACAAAATTTTTCAAATTGATTAGGAATCCAGTTTTACTAATGTTCAAATGGTTCATTAATTTACATAGATAATTTTAAATGTTACACAAAGGAAACTATATTGGAAAATAGAATTGTTTTTATTTTAGTAAAACATTGAAATGAGGGAAGAATCACCATTTAATAGCAATTTTTTACTTTCCAGTTGTTGTTTTTTTAATTGAGGGTTATAAGTTATGTTAGGTATTTTGTGTAGCAAATACGTCATCAAGGTAATTTAAACAAGAAAATTAAGTCAGAACTGTTTTAATTTACATTTTCTTTTTAGCTTTTCTCATGATGTTACTTTTATCTTTCTGAAATAAATGTATCAACCTTTTAAAGATTTTAAACCATATAAAATGGATTTAACTAAAGGGATATGTTTGATGGTCTAAGCTGATTTATTATGCATTTTTACATTATGCGTTTAATTGGGAATGTTTATTTTTAAAATGTAATGGAGAATTGTAGTGTTAACTCCACTGATAAAAAAGTATTGCCACATAATTCAACTTTCTGAAATGGAATACTTGAGACATTTAAATCTGTATGAACATTTTTCCTAAAATCTTCTTCTTCTTTTTTTTTGTTTACAAAGACTACTTTGTCTTGCTCATCATTTGGTAGACATACTATTGCAAAGTAAGGAGATAGGCATATTTAACAGTTACTGCAAATATTATTTTAATTTCCACAATTTCCATAAAAGCCTTTTTTTACATTTTATCTTGGCATTAAATATTACTCATAGATTGAAATGAGTAATATTAAATCTAAGAAAAAATAAACATTAGAATAAAATTTAATATTTGTTCAAATATAGTTATTTTTCAGATTTAGTATAAATTTATTAACATAATAACTGTGATATGAAATTGAAATAATGTATTTAAAGGGTCAATAGAAGAAGCCTAGAATAAGAAATTGAATTTATGAATAATTTCTTAAACAAAAAGGCTATGAGAAACAAAATTTGAAATGAAATCTATATGAAATCATTGGAAATAAAGTAAAACCCATTATTATAAAAATAAATACTGATTCAAATGTGGTTGCTAAAGACTTATTGGTATAATAGAAAAAATAAACCTAAAGAATAGCTTCAACTGTTATATCTATTTAGACATTTTGCAATGTGTTGTCATTGAAAATTTCACATTTTCAAAATAGAAGTGAACATCAGTGCACATGATTTTTTTCTCTAGAAAAATATCATAGAGATTTCAATTTATTAGACAGTATGACTATGCATTTGAAAGATTTTCTTTTATATTTGACATATGTAAGAGAAAGTTATATCTAATTTTATGTCAAATTTAATTGTGCAAAGAACATAATCAGTTTCGTGTTCATCTTACATGTGTGGCAGGCCTCACTAAAGACAACTGGAGCTAGAAGCAGAGAGATTTCCAGCATTTCTCGAAACAAAGCAAAGTAAGAAAGCTCAAAGCTTCCACAGAAAATGTGACATTTGCCTCAAGTTAATGATCTCACTCCCTGTATAGCTACCAAGGATAACAACAACTAAAAGAGCATGACTGTCACAATGACATGCTTTTTCTTCAGTAAAGAAAGAAAAATACATATATTGCAATTTAAAATAAACTTGTATTTCAGAAAGGACTAAAGACATAAAACCCTCCAGAAAAACAAAAACACTCAGAACTAAGCTTTGGAGATATTCATTCATATTGAAAGAGCCATGCATTTAGGACATCTTTGTTATTTCCTAACACAGTTTTTACCTTTCTTCCTGTGTGATTTAGAAGCAGGTTAAAATAAAATAAATTAACAGCTTGAAGAGTGCTAATTAGAACCAATTATGATTGCATTGACCTGCCACCGTTCACTATGTCCCGATGAAAAAAAATATCATTTTGCTTTATGCACATGTTGACTGGGGAAGCTTTATATTCAACACACGTCCACGATGTAATCAATTAACTACCAGACTAAAGAGAACAATAATATATGCAATTCCTTTACTTTCTAGTTAATATGACTATTTTAAAAATACAACCACACTTCCTGTGGGACCATATAATTAATCAAACAAGTGTCTACCTGGTATAAAATTGGTTTTCATGTCAATAAAATGATAGAAAAGAGTTTCTATATAGTTTATTCATCATGAAATCATAAAGATGACTATGCTGGCAATGAAGAAGAAAGCTCCTTCGAATCAATTCATTTCTCCAGGAAAGTAATTCAATTTTAATGTAACCTACACTGGTTAACAAAAGGTATTCCATGAGCTTTGGTTAGAAATGCAATACAGTAACCTAGAATTACCTTACATCTAAGTTTAGCGACTACCACTTTTCATTCTGTGCTTATGTAGCTTAAAAAGTTGTCTACTCCCATCTAGTGGTCATATCCTTAAATATCTTTTCAAAAATTCGCAGTGTGGTCTGCATTTAGGCAAATGGAACTGCAGTTTTATTGTCAGAATTAAATAATTAATGCAGTTAACAACATCTGCATAGATTAAGTAATTCAGGCTCATGTGTTTTGTTGATAGCAGTAATTTTAAAAGCAGCATAAATTGGTTTTAGTCTGATTTATGGAGCGTAGCTCATGCTGCCAACGCCGCATGGAGCTCATTGACTGAAAGACTCCCAGGATCACTCAAGAGAATTGCCATAGTTCTATAGTCAACAATTTCCTATGAATATTTTATAAAAATATCTATGTATAAAGAGAAGGAGAGTTGAAGCAATGAGGTTCTCTGTGTACAGCAGATCTCCTGAATATAAAAATAGATGATTGATTTCTTTAAATCCTTATGAAAGACTGTCAGTGTCAAAATAAGATGCACTTAAAATTTGTTTTAATTTAATATTGGTTTTCTTTTGGTGTCAAAACGCAGACTACAATATCATTTGTTGTGTTTGTAATACCTGCCTCTCCAAAAAAAGAAAACATACTAAAAGCTGAAAATAGAAAGCAAATTTCAGTTTGCATTTTAGCAAAGGGAACTGGTTTTCTTTTAAAAATCATACACGAATCTTGCAGCATGTGGCTTCTTGCTGGTATAATGAAGTATATTCCCATTTGGATTAACTGAGATCCTGTAGGGTTTGGCTACCTGTAATTCCGAAGACAGTTCAGGAATCTTCTTTGGCACGGAGTGGGGTGGGAAAGGATTGACATTTCCCTTCAACTGGCAGGATGGACTCTCTGTGGTGTCTATGCAGTTTGTACATGATAGCCACTCACTCTGCTTCAGCGAGGAGAGATGTGACCAAGGAGCTAATTAGCCAGCTGAGCAGATCAGCTTATTTTATACACTAAAATATACTGAGCATCTATATACAAATACCAAACTAGTTTTTCTACAAGAATCTAGGGTTTTGTGTTTCTGTTTAGAGAGATAAGAGAAGCATGCATCACCACTGCAAACAAAAGGATGGTTGAGAAATTTCATAGTGCCCGAATTTGGAGGAAAGTAAGAGACCACAGTGCAAGCTTCCTGGGAGTGGAAAGATTGGATCGGGGTTAGTGAATTTTTATAAGAAGAGAGAGCTTAATGGATTCAATAGCAATAAAGATGCAAAGTTTAAAGTAAGTTAGATATGTTTGAGGAAGAGCTAGTAGATTGTTACTTTAAGAATGGAGTGAGTCCACGGCCCATGCTCGGGAACAGTGGGAGAAAACCTTGGAAAAGTCGCCTGAGACAGGCTAGGAGAGGTCCTGAATGACTTGTCACACAAGAAAGCTGAAGAGGCTGAGGCTGAGTAAATGTTTTCCTTGGAGGAGACGTAAAACTTAAATACAAGAAAAATACAATGTGCAAATGCCTGCAAGATGACTAGAAAGAGAAAATATTAGCAACATGTTTACTCACGTTAAAGCCATGAGAGTTATGCCATGGTTATTTGATCAAGATTAATTAAAAACTTACATTATAGAATATTGATTTATTCATGTATTCATCAAATATTTTTAGCATCTACTATGTGTCAGGAGCTGATATGAGTATTTACATCAGATTTATATTTCAGTACTATTTTAAAAGATTTCTGTTAGAAAAAAAGCATATTAGTGGCAACATGCAGTGATTTTTTTTTTAAGTTTCTGAGAGACAACGTAAATACCTAAGTAGTCTAGAAGTTTTAGGACTGAATACTGCAGACTACTTATATAAAATTTATAAAATTATTTTTCTTTACCCAATTTTGAGTCTGTTACCTGTTAAATAGAAGGACCACCAAAACAAAACTAGAACAATTATAAATAACTAAGAAAATAGGAAGAAAGTGAGTAAAAATAATTTTGAACGGAACTAAATTGTCTCACAATTAGGGTAACAACTATCAACGGCGACTCCTAGCAGGGAAGCTGAGATGAATAATAAATCAAGCTTTTTTTTTTAAGAGTAGAAATTGATTTGCTTATAACTCTTCATGTTCCTGTTTCAACTGGTCTTCCACTATATATATGAAAAATATGTAAATATATATGAATGAAATAGGACAAGAAATATTTTTAAAGAATGCATTCTGACATAGCACAATAAAAAATGCATAAATAAGAGATAGGTGTAGAAAGACATAAAAAATAGATATGTTATAGGTATATACTATTACTGAAATATTGATAAATATATAAAATGAGTAAAATATAATTCTAAACCTTATCCTGTAGAAATCAGGACTGAGTTTTTCAGTTTCCAATTTCTAAAATATAGTTTTATTCTTATGAATACATACATAAGTGGATTTATATTTAGTGAAAAACATTTCTTTGTGAATATTTAGGCAACAAACATTTAGACAAATAAGCATATTAGTTATAGTTAAAGAAAATATTTTATGTAAACTTAAATATTTTTGATGTGGAATTTCCTTCCTCTTATGACTTATGTGTATGTTTGTAAGTTGTAACAAACTCTAATTTCACAATTCTAACATGTTCTAAAATAGTTCACATTGTTTACAGACATTAGAAATGGAGAAAACATAATATAAACCTTGAAAAATATCTCTTTCACAGACATTTTATAAAATAAAATATTAAGTAAGTTTCAACAGGATAATATTTTAAGTTTTTTGGCTGAGTGATCTAACCAAGCTGCTAAAAGGCATGTTTTCTTTTGCTGATGGGTTAAAAGATATAGGATGATTCAAGGACTTTGATGTGCTTTTATCAAGCTACATCAAGCCTAATATCAACTCCATCAAACAAAATGGTTTAAATTTTGTTTCTTGGAATGAAAAGAAAGCATATGACTTTGGATTAAGAAAGAAACAAAACAAGCCCAAACCAGGAAGTTTGCTTGTAATGGACAGGTGAGTCAGAGAAGTGAGGTCTTGCATGGTTATTCACTCAGAGTGGCATGTCATTTACCTGGTTTATTTTCAAGACTTATGCCTCCCCCATCCATTTTTTTAATATTGTAGCAAAGAACAAAGGCGATCAAGAGGAAAAGCAATATAGTCATTAAATAGTCATTGGTAGAAGAGGCTTTGGGGTTAAAATTAATAAAACCAGCATGATATACATTAAGACTGTATAAATATTTAAGGAACCACAGCCTAGTTGGAGATGTAAACTGATTAGCAAAACTACTTAAGCTGGAGATGCAAATGTTTCAGGTAGATAAACACAGACTGCTTGTTGAAAATGTGATCAGTTTTCATTCTGGGAGTACTTTATTTTATTAAAGCTTTAATTGTCAAAACAAAGCACTTTTGATGTTTTGTGTAAAAGGTTTTTTGTTGCATCTAATGCAATTTAGGAAATAGAATCATAAATAAAATAACTGCACATGTTTTTCTTTCCTTGTGATGTCATGTATTATAGATGTCATGTTGGCCTTTCACATTGAAATGAAAGGGAAATTATGATATAAGGAACCACAGATTCATCCTTCAGGATTATCTTCGCTGATAATATGGACACAAAACAATTTTTCTACAGGAAGTTACATATTTAAAGGTAAAATGCTTGTTATTCATTTATATCATTTCAAATAACATACAAAGTAACCTAAATTATTTTTTTTTCTTTTAATTTTTTTATTGCTTAAAGTATTACAAAGGGTATTACATATGTGTTAACCTAAATTATTAATGATGAATTATTTAATGAAAATAGTTCATAAAAACTATTTAATTCATTTTCCCTAAAAATATCTATTATAGAATTTGCTTGATATAAGTTTCAGTAGTTTAATGTTAAACATCTAGATAAAAATAAAAAATTAGAACTAGTACCTAAATGCATATAAATCTGTACATTCTTAAATTTATTTAGACAAATTATCTAATGATTTACTAGTTTATAACTTTCATATGAACCATTTTGTATCCCACAGCCATGAACTTGACAATGTTTAGAATTAACATAATATGGACATGACATTAAAATACTCACATGAATAAGAACATTTTCCAATTATATGGATAAAACTGAATGTTCAAAAATATGAAAATGTTCCCTTAGATGAACAATTTTATCATCTCACACAATTAGTTAGCATCAGGTGTACTGTAAACATATCTGTTGTGTCAGGATTCCTTACAAAGATCTATGTTCATGGCATTTTTAAGCTGAATTCCTGTGAAAGTATTAGTTCTTACTAGTTGGTTGCATCTTACAGAACAGATACCCATATCCAGGCCAGTCCATTCAAGTTCCTATTTGTTTAAGCACCAAATAAATGTTTTGAACAGTGAGAAGCTTGATAGCACAGACAATAATGATGGGTGAATAAGTCAAAGCTTTCCCTCCATTGACAGAGCACTGGGGAGCAGTGCTCATAGATGGGGGTTATATGAAGACTTTCTGTCTGATTGATATTAGAAATTATGTGGGTCAGCAAACAAGCCCAGACAGTGATCCATCAAGAATACCTGTCCCAAATATGTCAAATATTTAAGTTTTGTTTTTTTCTTGTTCCTGTGTTTTACATCCTCTCCCTGGCCTACTTTTCTTTCTAGAACACACACATACACACACACACACACACACACACACACACACACTCCACATACAACTATTATTCTATAGCATTAATTTTTAGCTTTTGGCAATACCCAATGTTAGACTGTTTTCTTGACATATGTTTTATTTTAATACATTTAAAACCTGTATAGTTAGTGGAAATAGAGAAACAAAGTTCTATTTTTTAATAAAGCAAGTTTAATTTAGGAGTAATTTATATAGAGGATTATTAAAATATTTTAGTTTTCCTAAATTAAAAATTCTGCTGCAAAGTATCAAATTATGTATATCATCATGATTAAATTATAGGTGGAAGAATATATTATATTTGTCTACATCGAGGCTAAGAAATATATCAATTTATGAATAATCATTTACATTTTACTTTTACACTTTGGGTTGTAATTGGAGCAAGAGATCTTTGCCGACCTATCCCTTTGCCTGGTATAGGAAGTCACTAAATCACACAGAGTAAGAGCCTATTTTAATGTGTAATACAGTTGGTTCTCCAAATCTGTGGGTTCCCCATTTGTGGATTCAACCAATTTGGATGGAAAATATTTTTTTTTTAAGTTGTATTGCTGATGATGTGCACTATGTATTTAGGCCTACTGTGGCTGCATCTGTACTGAATATGTAGGTACTTTTTACCATGTACTTGTTCCCATAACAAAACAGAATAACAACTACATAGCATTTATATTGTATTAGGTATTTTAAGTAATGTATAGGTGATTTTAATTATACAGGAGGATGTGCATCCATTAAATGCAAATACTATGCTGTTTTTATATAACAGACATAAGCATCTATAAATTTTGGTATCTGTCGGGGTCATAGAACCAATCCCCTATGGATACTGAGGGATGACTCTGCATGTTAAAAACAAAATCCCTGTTTCCTGGCAGGCATGGCTAAGTGGTTGAGCATCAGCCTATGAACCAAGAGGTCACTGGTTCACTTCCAGGTTAGGGCACATGCCCGGCTGTGGGCTTGATCCCCAGTGTGGGGCATGCAGGAGGCAGCTAATCAATGATTCTCATAATTGATGTTTCTATATCTCTCTCCCTCTCCCTTCCTCTCTGAAATAAATAATAAAAAAATAAAATAAAAGAGAATCCCTATTAATTTACACCCAGTTTAGGAAAGCAAATTATGTCTGTTAGTATCTAGTAGAAAAATAAACTCAATTCTACATTTTGCACAAAAGGCAAATTCAGAAAGTCATACTCATATCTAAAGACCCAAGTTAAAATGTGTCCTATCAAGTTACATGAAGAGGAAGAAGGGTCTGTCTTTAATTATAGTAACATATAAAAATCTTGGTGTAAATTACAGTTCTCACCCATCAAAACTTCAGTGAAAACACTGGCAATTAAAAGCTCCGGCACATATGCTCAAAATAAGAATACCTCTTTAACCTTCCCGCTGACACACTTCTTGTCTATTGATTTACAGCAACTCAATTTCTACAGGACACTTTTTCAAACATTTTAAAATACTTACATGGCAGAGAAATAAGTTTGGGAAGCATGAACCTGCTGAGTAGGCCTAATGCAAGACTCAGACCAGCCTTTGACCTCTGATCCATAGAGAGTGAGATGATTATACATATAATTCATTCAAAAATCCCACTCATGTAAAGTGCATGATATTTTTTCATTCTTTATTACTTGAAAGAATCATTTCCCTTCTGTTGGTAGGAAAATACATTACATTAGGAATGTAACATAACCATATGAAAATGGTTGGAAGTTCTGTATGTTGTCCACCATTATCACATTTTTAATTGCAGCACAATTATTACTTCTGTAATGATAAAAGTTACAGCCAAGATTTATTGAGCATTTTCTATGTGATATTGCCAAAATACAAATTCATACAACCCAGTATGTCCTAGGATTAGACCATAAGAACAATAAAATATTTCAAAATGCTGTCATTTTAATTGTTTTGATTTAAAATGACTCATATGTACTACTATTTGTAATACTTTAAACAATAAAAGAAATAAATAAATAAATAAATAAATAAATAAATAAAATGACTCAACATAAGAAACCAGGGAAAGACATTGCCATTTTGTGGTTTGCTCAAATTAGCATATGGATATTTTTAAAATACTTTTACCAAAAACATAATTAGTGTCTCTCTCATGAAAGAGTTCCTGCTTTAATATTCTGGAGTCTAAATAATTTCACTGATATTTTCAGTATTTAAAAAGTTATAATTGTCAATTATTTAAAGTTTTTATTGAGACTGCATAAGTCCTGAGAGATTGCAAGACTAAATATATATATACAAAATTCCTAAAACCATGCCCTGGCAGGGTAGCTCAGTGGGTTGGAGCATCATCCAGTATATCAAAAGGCTGTGGGTCCGGTCCCTGGTCAAAGTACATAACTTAGGTTTTGGGTTCAATCCCCAAGGGCATGAATGGGATGCAACTAATGGATGTTTCTTACATCAATGTTTCTCTCTCTTTCTCTTTCTATTTTTTTTCTCTCTCTCCCTCTCTCCCTTTCTCCATCTCCCCCTTCCTCTCTCTAAACATATCCTCCAGTGAGGTTTAAAAAAAAATCTTACAACCATCTCTGAGCATTTAGAACAGAATGAGGATTGCTACAGAAGAGTAAAAACTTCAAAGTAAGGACTTGACCTACGGACAACTGGGCTGGGCCAAGGTGGCAGGGAAGTCATATCATACATTCTTCCTTGAATACAAAATACATTTAGGCAGAAAACTGCAATGACCACAATTCTGAGAGCCACATACACAGCAGGAGGCACAATCTGAGATGAGATGGAATATTAATGTGAGGAGTTTTTATGAATAGTCTATATCTTTCTTAGTATAAAGGTAAGATTTTATCTAAATTTTGTAAATCAATATAAAGTGGTATAAGCATATTTGATTATATTTCATACAGTTAAATTATATTTAAAATAAGAAAATTTAAAAATGTAAATGCAAACTTAGAAAATTGAATCAGACGAGGAACTATTGGGAAATTAAAATGATTTTATTTTATAACAAGACCTGTTGTAAAGTTTATAAACAAAGTACCCTTTAAAATATATAAAGTTATTAAGCTAAGAACTAATAACTTTAAAATCTAAATTTGTAGCTTCAGACTAGCTAATATGAGCTATAAGATCTAGTATTAGGTAAGGTTGGCTTCTGTTTTTCTTGATAAGAACAAGAAAATAAAACACTGGGCACTAGATATTTTTGACACTATTGAGAGAATTATCTACCAGACAGTATATCAACAAAGATGACTCAAGTGGTAAAGGATTATAGAATTTAGGTCGAGGCAAAAATGACTGAGAAAATTCGAGGGAAGTCATTTTATCAGATATTTCTTCTTTCATTTTATATGAAAAAAGTGAAATCTGAAGTCATTTTTAGAAGTAAAATTTCTTTGTTATCTTATATGTTTGGAAAAAAGACTAGCAAATACATGCACAAATGTGTGTGTTTGTATATATTTTGTGTGTTTTGTATGTTCATGCGTGTTTTGTGTGTACATGTGTGTGTTTGTGTGTGTTCGTATTCTGCAGGCAGTGTGTGAATATGCAGCAGTTCCCAATCATACATGGCCTCTAGGGATAATGCTGAGGTGGCAGGAGCTGTTCTGCAGCACCCTCCAGGGCACTAGAGAGAGGAAAATAATAAGCCTCTAAGAGTCTACATCCCTTGAGCAAAATTTGAATCTAATATAATAGGGAAGAAAGGTAAAGACAGTGATAGAAACAGGTAACATTATGCAGAGACATGCAACAAGAAACATATGTTTACTTCTGTAGTGGTGCATTTTGATAAAAAATTCATATCTGGGCCTAGAAATTATTAAGTGTGAGAATTATAATAGTAGTTGTAGCCACCAGTTTGATCGCCATCTTACTATGCTGTATTGGTTCCTGTGAATGGATGAAATTGGCAATATAATTCACAATTATGCCTCCAGTGTCATGTCATGTAAGAATAGAGGTCACACAGCATTTCTATCACATCTTTCACTGACACTCCAGCAGTAATATCAGACTATGCATGCAGGCAGATGTTGTATGAATCCTGACGCTGTTTCTTGATAAGCTTGGGCAAGTTTCAGTGTTCTGTGTTTCAGTTTTCTCATCTGTTAATGGGATAATTTTTCACATAATTTACTCATGTCTACTAAATGAGATAATATATTGAAACTGCCTCATATTGTCTGTGGAATATAGTTAGTATGCCATAAATGGTAGAGAAAAAAAGGATAACAGAGGAACAAAGAAGCCTGGGATGTTAGTGTTTAATAATAATAATAATAATAATAATAATAATAATAATAATAATAATAATAATAATAATAATAATAATAATAATAATAATAATAATAATAATAATAATAATAATAATAATAATAATAATAATAATAATAATAATAATAATAATAATAATAATAATAATAATAATAATAATAATAATAATAATAATAATAATAATAATAATAATAATAATAATAATAATAATAATAATAATAATAATAATAATAATAATAATAATAATAATAATAATAATAATAATAATAATAATAATAATAATAATAATAATAATAATAATAATAATAATAATAATAATAATAATAATAATAATAATAATAATAATAATAATAATAATAATAATAATAATAATAATAATAATAATAATAATAATAATAATAATAATAATAATAATAATAATAATAATAATAATAATAATAATAATAATAATAATAATAATAATAATAATAATAATAATAATAATAATAATAATAATAATAATAATAATAATAATAATAATAATAATAATAATAATAATAATAATAATA
>NW_005363209.1:3600161-3602886 GCF_000412655.1 Myotis brandtii | reverse complement strand
CTGATCGATGTTTCTCTCTCATCGATGTTTCTGACTCTCTGTCTCTCTCCCTTCCTCTCTGTAAAAAATCAATAAAATATATTTAAAAAAAAAAAAGAAAAAAATAAGAGACATACATATTGGAAAAGAAGCAGTAAATCTTTTAAATCAGATAACATAATTGTGCATGGAAAAATGTAATGAATCTAAAAAATGTTACTAGAGCCAATAAGTGAATTAAGCAAGTTGAAAGGCTATAAGGTCAAAATACTAAATTAACTGTATTTCTACGTACTAGCAGTGAAAAATTATAAAATTAAAATTAAAACATTATTATTTATGATAGCATCAAGAAAACTTCTAACACCCAGAAAAATTCTAATAAAAGACATCAAGATTTCTAAACTGAAAAATAAAACACATTGCTGAAATCAATTCAGAAGACCTAAATAAATAGAGAGATACATCATGTTGATGGATTGGAAAAATCAATATTATTAAGATGTCAATTCTCCTCAGATTGACCAATGGATTTAATTCAACCCCATTTATTATCCTAGAAAATTTCTCTTGCAGACACCACAAGCTCTTCTGCTCAGCAAAAGAAACCACCAACAAAACAAAAAGGCAACCAATTGAACAGGAGATGATTTTTGCAAACAACTCCAAGAAGGGGTTAATATACAAAATATATAAAGAACTCATATAAACCAACACCTAACAAACAAACAATCCAATTAAAAAGTGGGCAGAGAATCTGAACACACACTTCTCCCAAGAAGACATACAAATGGCCAACAGATATATGAAAAGATGCTCAACTTCACAAGCTATTAGGGAAATGCAAATCAGAGCTACTACGACACACCTATTAGAATGGCTATTTTCAACAGGACAAGTAATAACAAGTGTTGGAGAGGTTGTGGAGAAAAAGGAATTCTCATTCACTGCTGGTGTGACTATAAACAGATACAGCCATTATGGAAAACAGTATGGAGTTTTCTCAAAAAATTATGAAAGTGTTACCATATGACCCAGCAATCCCTTTTCTTGGTATCTACCTCAAATATTTGAAAACATTTATTTGCAAAGATATATGCACCCCTGTTTTAATTGCAGCATTATTCACAGTGGGCAAGACATAGAAACAACCAAAGTGTCCTTCAATAGATGATTGGATAAAAAGGATGTGGTACATATATACAATGAAACACTACTTAGCCCTAAGAAAAGATGAAATACTGCCATTTGTGATAAAATGGATGGACCTTGAGAATATTATGCTAAGCAATATTAGTCAGTCAGTAAAAGCTAAGAGTCATACAGTTTCACTCATATGTGGGATATAAAATGGAAACTCATAGACACAGACAACAGTATGGTGGTTACCAGAGGGAAGGGGAGGGCAGCTAGTAAAGGATAAAGGGGTACAGATATATCATGAAGGAAGATTATTTTATTTTGGGTGGTGGACAAACAATGCAATATACAGATCATGTATCATAGAAATGTACACTTGAAACCTATATAATCTTATTAACCAATGTCATCCCAATAAATTTAATTTAAAAAATTAAAGTAAAATAAACTACAAGACAATCCTAAAATTTATATGAAAACACAAAGAAAGCACACACACACACACACACACACACACACACACACTAGGATAGTCAAAGCTTTCTTGAGAATAAGAAAACTAGAAGCATCAAATTGCTAATTTCGAAATGCATTGCAAAGCTACAGTAATCAAAGAGTATGGTACTGGAATAAAGACAGACATACAAACCATTGGAGCAAAATAGGAAACCCAGAATTAAATCCATACATATAGAGTCAATTGATATTCCACCCGGTTACAAGAACACTAGATAGAGAAAGGATAGTCTCTTCAACAAATGGTATTAGGACAGCTGTTTGTTCTAATACAAAAATGAAATTGTATCCCTGTCTTCTGTCATAAACAAAAAATCAACTCAAGAAGAATTAAAAACATAAGCATAAGACCTGAACTGTAAATCTCCAAAAAGCAAACATAAGAGAAAAGCTTCTTGACATTGGTCTTTGTCAATGAATATGATACCCAAAGCACAGGCAACTAAACAAAAATAGACTAGTAGGACTACATTAAACTAAAAATGCTTCTGCACAGCAAACAACAGAATGACAAGACAACCTAAAAAAATGGAAGAAAATATGTGCAAGCTACACAGCTCATGAGATTACTTTCTAAAATATTAAAAAAAACCTTTTACAATTCAATAGCATAAAATAAGTATGTAATGCAATTTTTAAAAATGACAAAGGTCCTGACTAGACTTTTTTTTATAATGAAGTCATACAAATGGCCACAAGTACATGAAAAGGTATTCAACACTGTTAGTCATCTGGGAAATGTAAATAAAAATCACAATGAGGTATCACCTCACACCTGTTAGAATGGCTGTTAGCAAGAATATAGATAATAAGTGCTGGTGAGGATATGGACAAAAGTGAGCTTTTGTGCACTGTTGGTAGCAAAGTAAATTGGTACAGTCACTATGGGGAAATAGTAAGGAGGTTCTTCAAGAAATTAAAAGTAGAACTACTATATCCAGAAGTTCTACTTCTAGGCATAAGCCAAAGAGAACAAAATAATTATCTTGAAGAGAAATTCCCATATTCATAGCAGCATTTTTTACAATAGCCAAGGCGCGAAAACAACATAAGTGTCTGTCAATGGATCAATGGGTGAAGAAAATATGGC
>NW_005363209.1:3598333-3599631 GCF_000412655.1 Myotis brandtii | reverse complement strand
TTAAATATAATTTAGACTTAAAAAAGAAAATCTTGTCATTTACAGTAACATGGATGAATCTGGAGGTTTATCATGATAAGTGAAATAAGCTAGACTGAGATAGACAAATACCTCATGGTATCACTTATATGTAAAATCTAAAAAGGTAAATAATTTAACTCACAGAAACAGTCAAAAAGTAATTGCCAGGGGCTGAGGAGTGGGGAGAATAGGGAGAGGTTGGAGGAAGTTGGTAAAAGGCTATAAACTTCAGTTATAAGATGAATAAAGTATAAGGATCTAATTTATAACATGGTGACTGTAGTTGATAAAACTGTATTTTATAATAGAAATTTGCTAAGAATAGAACTTACAGGTTCTCACTGAAAAAATAAAGGGAAATATATAAGTTGATGGATGTGTTAATTGTATCAAATAATCATGTTGTAGGCTTTTAATATCTTATAATTTTATCAGTTATACTTAAAGAAAAATGTTTAAATGACATACTAGTAAGAAATAAGAAATGCTACATTTGTTAACTCATTCAACAAGTATTTATTGATTCAACAAATATGTACTGACTAGGTATAGAAGAGAGAGAGAGAGCGAGAGCGAGAGAGAGAGAGAGAGAGAGAGAGAGAGAAATGGAGAAACAAGGTCCTGTGCTCTTGGACCTGTTTTTCAGGGGAGACCATCAGGAAACATGCAATACCAGATGGCAGTGTCATGGAGAAGAGTCTTTAGGGAGTACTACGTATGTGTGGGGAGGCCTTATTAATAATGTGACTGAGCAAGTCAGATTGATCAGTCTTTGAATGGCTCCAGGGGATTCTGCAAACAGATATGATTTTTGGTCAACCCCTGGGAGTGTAACCCATAGAATGTTCTTTGTTACTGATTGATAATGTTGTTTACATTCATAGCAGTAGGACATGCTTCATCAACTTGTCAGGACTTCAGATTGTTTTGTGCAAACATCCAGTCTGATAGTATACCTGCCTTCATTATTGGGGCCTTGAGTTTCATTTATTATACTATTGAAGTATGGTGCCTATTTGCTTTGTTTAACAATGGACAGGTTACTTTGATTTTTCTAAATTGTATAAGTCATCCCATTTGATTGAATGCCTTATTGATTGAATGACTATCCCATTGATTGTGATCTTACTGGTTATTGAAGCACATTCTTCTGTACCTGGGAAACAGGACAGCACAATTACCCTAAATTGTTTTAGTGGCCACAGGTGGTGCGTTCCAGTTGACTCAGTGGTCCTAAGACCAGGACAGTGCAATTACTCTAAATTGCCTCGATGGCT
>NW_005363209.1:3594756-3594962 GCF_000412655.1 Myotis brandtii | reverse complement strand
TCTGAATAGCACAACATACCTAAGTATCATTGCTGATCAAGTTCGTCCTATCATGTTGATGGCATATCCCAATGGAGATGGCTTCTTCCAACAAGACAATGCGCCATGCCCCGCTCCTCATATTGTGCAGGAAGGCTTTCAAGAACATGAGGGAGACTTTACCTTGCTTAGGTGGCCCTCACAATCACCAGATCTCCCAATTGAGC
>NW_005363209.1:3590305-3594697 GCF_000412655.1 Myotis brandtii | reverse complement strand
CATCAAATCTCACAGAACTGGACAGTGCTATTCATCAGGCATGGTGTCAGATTCCTCGCATCACATTTCAACATCTCATGGAGTCAATGCCAAGAAGAATCGCCGCAGTATTGAAGGCAAAAGGTGGCCCAACTAAGTACTGATGGGGTGGTCATAATAATCTGGCGACTCAGTGTATATAAAAGGCTAAGTGTCTTTTCTTCCCTCTGACCGGTAGTTATGATGTGCAATGACCACCAGAGGGCAGACGCTCAATGCAGGAGCTGCCATGACAGGCACTGGACACTTAAAAATAAATGGCATCACAGAATTGTTGCTGACAAACCAACACTTGGCTTCCCCAAAGTTGGATACAGGCCCCATCACCACCCCAGAGCGACACCCCACCAAATAGCAGCCAACGCTGCCAAGACCCCATGGCGCAAAATGTGGCCCACAACCCAACGCAGCCCAAAAATGGTTGCTGTGGGCACCGGGTAATGATGTCACATGGCAACACCTGAATTCCTCTCCCTAGAGACTAGCCTCCTTGGAGTTTCTTCAGCCCAGGAACCCTACTTGCTTTATAGCCAGGTGCAAACATTTTACAGTTCAACCAAATGTTGGTGAAGCATGTTCATGTGTCTCATCTCATTTGATCCTCACAGAAGTCCTGGAGTAGGTAGATAAGATACTCAGTAGAATCCTATTTTCTTATTAGCCGGGAAACGGAGATTTAGAAAGTTTAGAAACTTGACCCAACTGAAAAGTAGTAAGAAATGGTGGAACGTGAAAATGACTTCAGGTTTTCTCACTGCACAGAATATAGTCAAACACTGCTGCAGTTAAATTTTTTACACTTTGTTCTCCCTGCATGATCTACAATAATAACCTGCTTTGTGTTGATATTTACTGCAGTGTTGCTGACAATTACCTGAATGAAAAGTTGGGGTGCTTCACTGGTCTGGAAAAAGTTTAGCTAACTCAGAAAGCAGGTTTAATTAAGCAAGTTTATCTATATATTATAAAAGGCTAAGTTGACTCACGCATGCGTGTGTTTCGATCTGTCATTGTCGATCATAAATTTGGTTGACACTTCTATTATAGAGAAAGGGCGAATAGCGATGTTAAAATATTTCTTCTAATTAATTTCCTTTCAAGGTGCATGAATCCATGCATCGGGACACTAGTTTTAAAATAAGATAAAATTGGGAACCTCAATTTTTAAAATCAGATATTTTATTAGCAGTATTTTAAAATCTTCCCAAACATTACATTTTAAAAATTTTATCTCTATTATTAAAAGTATTACACATGTCCTCTTTGTTTGTTTGTGAGTGTTTGACCTTCTCCACCCTGCACCTGCCCCTCCCAGGCCTTCACCACCCTATTGTCTGAGTCCAGGGGCTATGAATATATGCACATAAATTCCCTGGTTAATCCTGCCCCACCCACCTCCCCACCCCAGTCTTCCTTCTGAAATTCCTCAGTCTGTTCCATGCTTCTATGTCTCTGAATCTATTTTGTTCAGCAGTTTATTTTGTTCATTAGATTCCACATATGAGTGAGATCATATGATACTTATCTTTTTCTGACTGGCTATTTCGCTTAGCCAAACATTACATTTTGAATCATATGTTAGAAAGGACTCTAATACTAGCATTGAGCCTGCTAACATTATGAACTTGAACAAATGATTAAATGCCAAAGCCTTAATTTTTTTTTTGCTTATATAGCTCAAGTTATTGTATTGATATAAAAATTTAAAATATATCTATGTGAATGTGCTTGAAAAATGATAATAGAATAGACAAATAACAGGTGTCATTTTTATATTTTCTAATATAAATTTAATGATCCAAAGTGCATATTTCATCATATGATTTTTGAGATTTTTATTGCTCTGTGGCTATATTCTTGATTATATCTTCAGGAAATATATAAATTAGATGTTTAAAAGATCAAGACAAGCCCGCCAGGCATCGTTTAGTTGTTGAGCATCGACCTATGAACCAGGAGGTCAGGATTGTATTCCCAGTCAGGGCACGTGCTTAGGTGCCTGGGTTGTGGGCTCAATCCCCAGTAGGTGGCATGCAGGAGGCAGCTGATCAATGACTCTCATCATTGATGTTTCTATCTCTCTCTCCTCCCTTCCTCTCTGAAATCATTATATAATTATAAAATTTTAATGAAATTCTGAAATAAGAAATTTGTCTTTTCTTATGTGTGGAATATTAGAACATTGTTTTCTCCAGATAATAGAGTAATACAAGTTTCCTCCTCAGAAAACCAATATATAAATAAAGTATTAGTCTTACAATAATTTATTCTTTAAATAGTACTATTTCTGACTTTGAAATTATTAGTTCACAAGGAATGAATGCTTATATTTGTCTAAAATTCCTAGATTTGGCTTAAATCTAGTGGTATGTGTCTATAACAAATTTTAGGTATTATTTATGACAAGTGCATGAAATGTCTGATTCATGTAAAATTTGCATTTTTCTCCTATTGTCTAAAATTACTGGGAATCATCTTCACGAATGCAAGGATCTGATTCCCTACAGCTCATGCTATCTTAAATCGGGGAATGTCAGCTCTAAAAGAAATGCATGTCTCTTCATAAATGAAAAAATTCATCTATGGGAGTTTCACAGAGAAGTACCATCTTCCATGATGGATGTGAAGCTCACGACAATTATGAGTGAGAGTGAGGGATAAAGTTAAGAAACTGTACAATTACAAGCAATAAAGACCCAAATGAAATTAAGTGGTAATGAGTCTGGCCTTAATTGAGTTTTACTCCCAGTGCTAAACTCTTTAGTAAAATATTTTATCACATCATTTCTTTTATGATGCATTAAAATCTGTACTATATTAAAGCATTAGTTATTATGATACTTTAAAAATATGACTTGTTTGAATCCACAGTTTTGTTTATCTGTCAAACGCATTATCGCAGCATTGCAGTTGTTTGTCAAAACTCCTCAACCTGGGAAATAAGAGTTAATTTAGCTATCATATTCACAGAAATTGCCTTTCCTAATGCAAGATTTATTTGATTTTAATATAAAAATCTTTAGTGAATTTCCCAATAGGACTGTAATTCCACATTGGAACACTCCATTTACATGGTGCCAGACACATCGATTTAAAGGAGACCCCTTCTTTCCAGTGAACCAGGCCTTTCAGTGAATTCTTCTCACTGATTCCTATATCCCAGTGATTATACTGATGATTTGGGGGCAACAGTGAATCAAAAGAGGGCAAGTAATTCTCTATACTTGGTCTTTATTGAAGCAGGTATATGTTGGGCTCAATCAATCCCAAAACTTCACAGTCTATAACAGTGGTTCTCAACCTTGGCTGCACATTAGAATAACCTGGGAATCTTTTTAAAATCATGATTTCCAGGCCACATCCTCTGGAAATTCTGTTTCTTTGTTATGGGGTGGGGCCACAACATTAGTAACAAAGAAACAGAATTTCCAGAGGATAAGGCCCAGAAATCAGGATTTTAAAAAGATTCCCAGGTGATTCTAATGTGCAGCCAAGGTTGAGAACCACTGCCATACAGCATCTGAGAAGCCTCTCCCTTCTCCTCTCCCTTCTCCTCTCTCTTCTCTCCATGCCCTTGACTGTAATTGAACCTGGGACCCTTCAGTCTGCAGGCCAACGTCTATCCACTGAGCCAAACTGGTCAGGGCTGTTTTGAATGAAGATAAAACAACCTCAAAAAGAATTGTTTTCAATTTTCAATTGTGGGGTTATTTTAAAGCAAATAGAAGAACCTGTTGAAAGGCAGAAAGGGAGAAAGAGAGTGAGGAGGGAGTGTGGGAAAGAGAGGCTTTGTAATGACTTCCATGTGAGGACAGCCTGGGAGCCCATTCTCCAACCTCGTCTCCTTCCATCCTTTCTTTCACTTTATGTTTGGAACACATCAAAATTCCCCAACTTGTACACTATTTCAAGCCTCTGGGGTCTTACTTGGACTGCTCTGTGTCCAAGTAGAGTTCTTTTTCCCTCCTTTTGGTACGGATTCAAACCCTCTGCCTTTCTCCTTTCCTTCTTGCAGCGGTTCTGAAATTGTGGGTCGCGACCCTTTCACAGGGGTCGCCTAAGACCATCGGAAAACACATATGTAATTACATATTGTTTTTGTGATTAATTGCTATGCTTTAATTATGTTCAATTTGTAACAATGAAATCGGGGTTCCCCACAACATGAGGAACTGTACTAAAGGGTCCCGGCATTAGTAAGGTTGAGAACCACTAGGGAAAAAGAAAAGAGGAGAAGAGCCCTGACGGGTTTGGCTCAGTGGATAGAGTGTTGGCCTGGGGACTAAAGGGTCCCAGGTTTGATTCTGGTCAAGGGCATGTACTCTAGGAGTCTTTCTAATTACCTTTTCCTGT
>NW_005363209.1:3567788-3590159 GCF_000412655.1 Myotis brandtii | reverse complement strand
AGCCTGCAACCCAGGCATGTGCCCTTGACTGGAATTGAACCCAGGACCCTTTATTCTGCAAGCCAATGCTCTATCCACTTAGCCAAACCATATAGGGTGATGACTCAGCACTACTAACATGTGGGGACAGATAAGATGTTGGGCTTGTCTTATTTCACTCCTTCTTCCATTCCCACGTGGAATCTTGGGTTGTCAGCCATGTCTCTTGCTTTCTTCTCTATTCATCGAACACCAGGTTCATCTATTTCAGTGGTTCTCAACCTTGGCTGCCTCCAGAATGAGACCCAGAAATCAGGATTTTAAAAAGATTCCCAGGTGATTCTAATGTGCAGCCAAGGTTGAGAACCACTAGTCTATAACAAGATCAGAGTCCAAAAGCAAAGAAGGAATCACTGCTCTGCTGGGCAGTAGCATAAAGACTTTGAGTTGTTTAATCAAAGTGATATGCTGACTACTGGGATTATTCTTAAGTTCCAAAGACTACTGACATTTCAACACATTAATTCTAAATTGAAATTTCAACTTAGCTTCTTCTTCATAACATATGAGGGTAATTTGGAATCCCAAGCCTAAGATAGCAGTTCTCTGTTTACAGTCCTGGGACTGCCTTTTAGTAGATTTAGAATTCTATTAGGATTTTTAAAAATTTTTATTGACTTTATTAGGGTTACATTAGTTAATAAAATTATACAGGTTTCAGGTGAACAATTCTTTAATACATCTTCTGTATATTGTATTGTGTGCTCACCACCCAAAGTCGATCTCCTGTCACCATTTACCACCTCCCTTTACCCTATTCTACCACCCCTAACCCTCTTTGGTACTCACTATGCTGTTGTCTGTGTCTATGAGTTGCTATTTTTTTACCTTAATCTCCACTCTTTTCACCTATCTTCCTAACCCCCCCTCTCCTGTAACAGCTGTCAGTCTGTTCTCTGAATCTATGAATCTGTCTCTATTTTGTTTGTTAGCTTATTTTGTTCAAGAGATTACACATATAAGTGAAATCATATGTAATTTGTCTTTCTCTGGGGGGCTTATTTCACTTAGCATAATACTCTCCAGGTCCATCTATACTGACACAAAAGGTAAAGTTTCCTTTTTTTATGTCCACATAGTATTCCATGGAGTAAATGTACCACAGCATTTTTATCCACTCACCTACTGATGGTACTTGGACTATTTCCAAATCTTTACTATTATAGATAATGCTGCTATGAACACAGGGATGCATATATTCTTTTCAATCAGTGTTTCAGGTTTCTTCAGATATATTCCCAAAAGTGGAATTGCTGGGTCATAAGGCAGTTTCATTTTTTATTTTTTGAGATAACTCCATACTGTTTTCCACAGTGGCTGCACCCATCTGCCTTCCCATCAACAAGGCACTAGGGCAGTGGTTCTCAACCTTCTGGCCCTTTAAAACAGTTCCTCATGTTGTGACCCCCAACTATAAAATTATTTTTGTTGCTACTTCATAACTGTAATTTTGCTACTGTTATGAATCATAATGTAAATATCTGATATGCAGGATGGTCTTAGGCAACCCCCGTGAAAGGGTCATTCGACCGCCCAAGGGGTCGCGACCCACAGGTTGAGAACCGCTGCACTAGGGTTACCTTTTGTCCACATCCTTGCCAACAGTTTTTTATTGATTTATTAATGGTAGACATTCTGACAGGTGTGAGGTGACATCTCATTGAGGTTTTAATTTGCTTTTCTGTGCTGATTAGTGACATTGAGCATCTTTTCATATATCTGTTGACCATCTGTATGTCCTTTTCAGAGAAAAGTCTATTCATTCAGGTCCTTTGCCCATTCTTAATTGGATTGTTTGTTTTTTAGGTGTTGAGTTTTATAACTTCCCTATAAATTTTGGATATTAAGCCCTTATCGGATGTATCAGTAAATATGTTCTCCCATTCAGTGAGTTGTCTTTTCATTAAGTTGATGTTTTCCTTTGCTGTGCAAAAATTTTTTAGTTTGATGTAGCACTTGAAACAGTGCCCTCCACATAGATATGTAAAAAGAAGGTCATGAATATATGAATGATTTATGCTTGCGTATATAAATGAATGAATGAATACGAATATACCTGAACTTGTTAAGTCTCAGCTTTCTGAAGTATAAACAGGGAAATAAGATCCCTAATATGAAGAATCATTATTAGAGAAAGATATAATATATATGAGGAACCTAGAACAAAATAGAAACAAAAATACTATAAAATAGAGCCTGGCTAGTTAGGTAGATTCATATTAATTGCTGCTCAAAATGTTGTCCAAAGCAGGGCTGATCCAGTATAAAATAGTATTCTCTAAAGCATGTTAGTACTATTTCCCCATCACTAAACTTTGTACTTGGCAAGGTTTAAGCTCAAAGTCCCGTCACTGTCTACATGGCATACTTTTATAAAATGGAAAATGCCAGCCACATTCTGAACAATAAATTTGGGAAATCACTGAACATCACACAGCCTCCCTATGCTGCTTACACTGAAACTCCTAACTTTGATCTTTTTACATTTTATAGGCAATGGGGAAAAGGCAAAAGTTCTGAAATATGTACTGAGATTCACTCTAGAATACGTGATATATTCGTTTGATCAAAGTAATGGATTGGCTACTTTTCCAGATGTGCTGGCACAAATTCTACTAAGGTACAATACCTGATACCAAAGTAGACACTTTTTTTTGAGACATCATGAAATGTGCAGTCCCTTGGATTAAGTGGCACTTCTTTTAAGGATTATCTTTCCTTTTGGAAAGAAATAAAGTTGGTGTTGGCATACTTCATGACTGGACTTTTCAAACTATGATATAGATATTTGGATTTATTTTAAAAATTAAATTAGAATATTTTTGTACTCACTAATGACTTTCAGTTTATACAACTTTCTAAACAGAAGTTATATTGTATCTGTTGCATTTTTAATTATAATAAAATAAGTTAAATGGTAATGAGGTATAGCTAATGCTTCAGCTGACTCTTACAATATGGATACAGTTTTAATTTAAGTATAATATCTTTAACTTACTCAATTTTACTTAGCTCAAAAGTAGTGTGAAGACTCTAAATAAGAAATTAAATTCTAGCTTTCAAAACTTTTTGGGAAAAAATAATTAAAATGTTTAAATTGTGTTAATATTAAGATGAGCTTTCTATTAAGTTAATATCTTAAGTTAGAAAGAATCATTCAATCTGTTTTCCCCTATTCTTGTGCAATGCCACATATTGCTCTTCCCCTACAAAACATGCCAAAAAAACAAAAAGCAAAAGAAACCCAGATTTCATTTATTTAAAACCACTTCCTCACTTGCAAATTTTAAATTGTTTTTATTTAATTGGAGATACATCATTTTTTTCAGATGTTAAAAATAAATACAGAATTTGGTGTTAAAGTTTAAAGATGAAACTTATTTCATGAAATTAAATGCTCAATAATAGAGCTAGCAGTTGACCTTTTTCTTCTAGAGTTAATTTCCTTTTAGTAAATAGCACAAGATTGGGAGCAATATCATGAGGCCTCTGTTTGCAGGTGTGATAAGAGCATACACTACAAAAGGGGAAGCGTCCCCATCCCAGCTGTAATATGGCTCAGGAGGGACTGAGTAGGTTAACCACGTGAAAGCATAGTTCAGTTGTGAATCAATCTCTGGCTCGGGCTGCTTGAGTAGATATCAGAGGTGAATGAAGGCTGTTGACAACATGCTTTCTTTCTCTTGATTGAACAGAAGCTGGAAAAGAAAAATATAAGGTGGTTAGTCCTTGTTTTATTCCTATCACTGAATTTCATATGACATTTCTAAAAAACTTATGATAAAGCCAGAAATACTCCAGGAAAATTAAAACAAGATTTATATTGTACTCTGCTATTTTCTGTTTAGCTGCTCTTTATCTGCCTTTGCTCTAAGCCAGTGGTTCTCAACCTTGGCTGCACATTAGAATCACCTAGGGATCTTTTTAAAATCCTGATTTCTGGGCCTCATCCTCCGGAAATTCTGTTTCTTTGTTGTGGCCCCACCCCATAACAAAGAAACAGAATTTCCGGAGGATGAGGCCCAGAAATCAGGATTTTAAAAAGATCCCCAGGTGATTCTAATGTGCAGCCAAGGTTGAGAACCACTGCCTTAGAGGCTCAAGAGTGAAATCCACTGAAGAATTTCCAAGTTCATTGCTGACTATAGACATAGGCCTTCCTCACTGAGATCTTCCCACACTTAAAATCCTTTGAAGAATGAATAAAGATCAAAACCTGCAAAGGGGTTTAAAAGAAATTTCTTCAACTACCTTTCTTTGCTGTCCTCGAATCCAGGTAGAATAACATTAACCTCACTGGTGGGTTGTGACTTGAAGAAGCCCCTTCTTCATCACCTGTATTCCAATTGCCACTTAGATTTTGGCATTTTGCATCCTCAGAACATAGATAATTTTCTTGTCTTTCATTTCATAAATGGCTTGTATTATTTGTGTACATATTAGGACATGTTGTTTTCATATTTTTATTTAAATACATGGCCAGATACAAGTCCCTTTTAAAGACCATCTCATTTTATTCAATAAAGCCTTATTTCTCCCTCTAGAACAGGGTACATATTCAATACATATTAATGGAATGAATGAATGAATGAATGAATCATTTCTATTTTATGAAAGATTTTGCACTTATAAGATGTAGTGTTTTACTAAGCATGTATTCATTTCTCATCTCTATTATAAAAATCTTAAATCCTATATTAATATCACTACTCTGGCTTATAATGGGTGCACATTAATGTTTGGGAAATGACGGAATAGGCAATCAATATATATCTGTTAAAAATATACCCATAGACTGCCCACGCCGGTTGCTCAGTGGTTAGAGTATTGGCTAGTGAACCAAGGGGTCATGGGTTTGATTCCTGGTCAAGGGCACCTACTTTGGTTGCAGGTTCCCCAGCCTGGATGGTGGGGCACATGGGTGAGGCAACCAATCAATGTGCCTCTCACATCGATGTTTTTTCTCTCTCTCCCCCTCCTTCCTCCCTTTCACTCTCTGTAGAAATAAATTGAAAGAAGATCCTTGGGTGAATATATATATATATATATATCCATCCATAGCGCTGGCCAGTGTGGTTCAGTTGGTTGGGCACCATCCATGAAAGGTTAAAGTGGGTGATGAGTGAGTAGGCTAAATAGCCATCACAGAAGGTGATTGAAGAAGATTGTATTTATTTAAGGAAAAGGAATAGAAGATGGGAACATCCAAAGGGAAGGGCTACACAGAGAAAAGGGGCCTTGGAGGTAGGTTCAGGGGATTAGCATGGGAAGAACTGTCATTGCCCATTGCTCTCCTGGGTGCAAGTGTCATTGGGTTTTTTAGAGGTTGGGGGATACATGCCTGTGGGGGAATGAAAGGGGAAAGGGAATGACTCAGGTGTGCGCCTTAGAGGAAGAGGGTGCACTGGGTCCTTTGTCCTGAGCATATTTATCTTTCTCACAGGTGGGAATCTTAGTGTTCTCCATTGATTGGTCAGTGCCTGGGCAGGGGATCGTTAGTCCCTCCCTGACCCTGATTGTGCACCGGTGGGGTCTTTGGACCTGGCCTGTGCCCTCTCGCACAGGGGTTGTTGGAGAGCCAGTTTTGGCCCGATCACTGCAGGCCAGGCCGAGGGACCCCAATAGTGCACAAATCTGTGCACTGGGCCTCTAATAATAGTGTAAGGGACATTGATCCAAATGTAAAGGAAGAGGATATTAATATTGTTCTCCATCATTGTGTAATTGATTTTTAACCTAATATTTCTCCCAAAAACATGATTTATAAAATTTCTTAAATTATCTTCCCATCTATTTATTTTTGTATGTCATATGATTTTAAAATTGTGATGTAGCTGCTTATCATTCTTCCAAAACTCTAAGATGAGAAGGAAGCTCTTTTTCAGCTATGATTATCTAGAAGTTAAACAGCAGAAAAAGAAAATGTGTGGTCTGGATGCTAGCTGTTAAGATCTGTAGTGTATAATAATCATTGTTTATATTTTCCTTGATTATCCTTTAAAAAATAGACCGGTTTTCCTTCAACCTAGTCACTAAAGTAAGTATAGCAATATATATTAAATGATATATAGAATAAATAGTGGATAGGGATTCAGAAGAGCCAGACTCTTTATTTAGAACTGTTATTACTAAGAAATATATAAATAAATTTCCCGTGTCTTTTCTTTCTCTACATAACCATAGAAATTCGATTATTTAACCTGGCTTTCCTTTCACAACTGAAATTCTCAAGTTCTACATATAAAATAGTTACACATAAAGTGGTTTAGGTGAGAAAATAGATGGCATCTGCACCTGGAAAGAAAATATAAAGGCTTTGAAATTACTTTTAACTTTCTGTACTCTTGATTTTTATATCTACTCACTATGGTCATACATGGAACTCCTAGGATTGGCAGTCTTTTATCAACTGATATGTCATATGAATCAAAATCCTCTGTATAGTTAGCAAATTGAAAGGACAATATATTATGTATAATAAAAACTTGTCTAAGATGTACATTCAGCTTATTACTTGCCTAATCTGTTGACAAAACCTATTCATCAACACCCCTAATGAGAAAACAGAAAGGTATTATAACTGTGTTTACAACATCCATAGAAAAAAGCAATCCCCAAATTTCTGTAGTTTGCCAAATTGTTTCTCCCCAAAAACTGATTTATAAAATTTGTCAAATTATCCTGCTTTCATTCATTTTTGTAAGTCATGTACTTCAGAAAGTAAGGGATGCAGTGTGTTCCTCTTTCTTAGAAAACTCTAAAATAAGAAAGAAGCTGTTTTCTAGTGTTGCTTATTTAAGGATTTTTGCCTTTATATCACGGCACTAAAGAGAGAGACATCTTTTTTAGTGTATAGTTATAATGTGGCTGTAAATATAGGTGGCTGCTTTCTGGGTCATTTAGGTTCAGGAGAACCGTGGCTCCATGTTCCATGTTCCAGAAATGAAATAAGCTGGTTTTGATTTTCCCACAACTAGCAATAAGCTCTGTTTCAGGCTGGGTTTACCCAAAACCCAGTTTCTCACAATATGTCCCAAAATACTATACTTACCCAAGTTCTGAATGAAAATTTCAAAATTCAGAAATTCAGAAGAGGCATATATAAAACTGTCCCTCACCCCTTTTTCTTCCTCCTGCTATCTTGTTTATTGGGAGTAATTATATCTTCATAAGAAAGATTCCTATTACAAAATACTTTATTATCAATGAAACTTGTTTGTTTAGCAACTATAAATCTAACCTAAAATTTAACTTGTAAAAGGCAAAGGAAAAAAGAAGTGCATATTGAAAAGTTAAAATTGTTCTTTTATTTGGTATCGGTTTGATAAGAAATTGTAAAATGTTTAATAATTACAGATTTTATTTGTATTCGTATAATATTGCATGTGTTTTATTCAATTAGGAGTAGCATGTATCCCACAACCAAGTGCATTTAAAATCAAGTTCCATAAATATTTTTAATTTAGTGTATTGTTTAATTTAGTGTATTGTTTCTCTCTGATGCTATGAACCACTGAATTTTTAGTTCACATTATTACACAAAACAAATGTCATCTTCAATGTTTAAACATTTAATTGAATATACAATGACATGCACAATAAAATCAGATGTTTTTTGACAGAATTAACTTCCAACATATTTTACTTTGATTCTATCAAATGTATGGGAAAAGTGAACCATATGTTAAATTTCTATATGTAACAGCTGATGACACTGATATTAAATTAGTAACATTTAACTGTTTGAGAAGGTTTCTTCTGCCAACATGAGGAGCAGTTGCTCATTATTTGTAAATGCACAAGGAAACTTGAAATCAAAAGAGTGAAATAGCTTTAAATAAAATCGTCATTTGACCCACATGAACATTTCAGTTATTATAATGATAAACAAATGCACCTTATTCAGACTTCTTACATAATGACTTACTTTTTTAAGTATATAATGACTCTTCTGATTATTTGTGTCTTGAGATAGTACAGTCTCAGATACCCTCTTTCTCCTCTTGGCTTTTCATGATACAATTGCTGGGGGGTTTGACCCTTGACACGATTTTGTTTTTCATTTGTTTGCTTTGGCTTCACCATGCCAGGATCCCATACTGTTGGTTGATTTTACCTTCCCTCAGCTCTTGATGTTGTCATGTATCCCTCTGGTACCTGTCCCGTTCTCTATCTCCCCAAGGCTTCTTGTTCGTCTCAACTTTTGTTAAGAGATTAGCCCCTTTCTTTAAAAATAGACCCCAAGGGAGACCCACCAGCCTTACCTGACACTAATAGTTGGAAAATGAATGAAAAAAAATAACTCTCAGAACAGTCATGACTTCCTTAGGTATTATCTTGCTAAAAAGGCCAAGTAACCAACTTTGTATATCTTACATATTTCTGGCTTCAGATGTGGAATTGTAAGGCAACAGTGATGTAATGAAAATGAAAATACACCAGTTTATAGTTACACAATGTGTTCAGATTTCATTCAATACAAAATAAAGTTTACACCTTGAAAAATATGTTCAGTGTTATAGACATAGTGCCTTTATACATTCCCAAGAGATCTGATACTAGTGTTGTAGGATAAAACAGAATCCTTTGATCAGTTTGCTGGAAGGCCTACAAACATTTGCTCTCTATAATGTCCATTTAGTTAAAAATGTATTGGAAACAAAATGATAATATGTTTTATAATAATTTTAATGCCATTTTTAAGAAAAAATGAAATCTCAATTATATAAATCAGATGACTTGGATTTCTTGAAAATCACATATAGTATAAACCCATTGTATGCCTATTGCCTAGAATTAATTGGTTAATATAAGTAATATAAATTCAATTTAGGTTCAAACCTAATTAATTTTATTTTAACAATGCACTTTTGTATAACCTTATTTTATTTAGTTAAAGTGTCTGGTGTTACTATACATGAGCCAAGCATTTTGACTGTATGTATCATTTATAGAGTTACAGATAATTCTTTCTAACAGTGGAATTCTTTGTGTGAGCATTTTGTATAACATTTCATCTATCAGCTAATAAAGCTATCCGAGAAGCCTCATGGTACAAGATTCACATAAGCAAGAAAGATAAAAGGAAAGGTTAACACTTTTTCAGCATCTGTCAACACTGTCTCCTGTTACATTTGATCAACCTTAAAGTAAATGCAAACACATGATATCATTTACAGTAATAAAAGCGAATGGCATACAGCAGCTACTTTGCTTTTATCCATTCTGCAGATCACTCATCACAGACCTTCACGGGGTAAGGGTGACATGCTTTATGGTGCATCTTTGGCAGCGAAGCACCCTGCTTTCAGCTCTTCGAGGCTGAGTATTCACCCTATAACTAATGAAATAATCTACCCGTGTGTTTCCTGTTTGAAACTTTGAGAAGGAAGCAGAGAAGAGAAGCCATGCCACTTTTTTAACTTCAAAGATAAAAACAACAACAAGAAGATAAAAATAAAAAAGAGTAGCAAATAAAACATGAACAATAGAAGGTATTGAATGTGCCACTGCTTTCTCAAGAATTTAAATACATTTTCAAAGTGAATCAGGTACACCTTTTCCTGGAGCAATGCTTCCCAATGTGTGGCTTCTGGACTGTCAGAATCACCATCACCTGAGAAATTATTAAAAATGCATATTCTGGAGCCCTACCCCAAAACTACTGAAACAGAAATTCTGTGGATGACACATAGTACTAATCTGTTTTTTACAATGATTTTTAAAAAATAATTTCAAAGAGAAGAAGGGAGAGAGAGAAAGGATAGAAACATCAGTGATGAGAGAGAATCATTGATTGGTTGCCTTTGCACCCCCATATTGGGGATTGAGCCCAAAACCTGGGCATGTGCCCTGACCTGGAATCAAACTGAATCATGACTTCCTAGTTCATGAGCCAATGTTCAACCACTGAGCCACACCAGCCTGGCAGTAATAATCTGTTTTGACATGCTCTCCAGATGATTCTCTTAACATTAATATTTGAGAACCAGCAGTTAGGGGAAATTCTATATGATGCATATTGCATGTAAGTTTTCGTAAGTTTAACATTATCGTTTTAATTATAAATGGCAACTATTATAGGTTGTAAAGGTTGAGTTTATTTAGATAAGAAAACAGATCTTAAAATATTAAAATATCTATCATATAAAATTGATCCAGTGATCTAAATAGATTTATTTTTCATATAATTTATAGGTGAGTATTTTAATTTGATTCATATTAAGAAAAATCTGGGAAAATTATATTCTCTTCCCATTCAATGTAATCATACATCATAGGCATATTTGATATGGTAGTCAATAACATAAATGATAATAATACTATTCTGTTTCTAAATTTTGAATTTAAATTGTCCATGTTTTTAAGAATTTTGTTTTCTATTTTCACTTATCCTCCCCATTTATGACAGAATATACATATGATCTATGTAGACAGATGTTATTTGAAAGTCCTTTAAAATGTGTCTCAGAAGAAAGAATATTAAATTTTTGGTTTCTGGGAAATTGTTCCTAACACTGTTTTCCCACAAATGCCTTCTTAAGTGATTCTTTGGAATTAAAGGGCATACATTCTGGAAAGTGCAGTTCAGGCCTTATTTCCTAAGGGACTGATGAAATAGAAAACAAATGTTTCTTTGGGATAGAGGGGTGGGCCTAAAGACCATAAGCAATACGTCATGTGCTAATTAGTTACTTAAAGGCTCTCTGCCGGGTATCCAGCCTCTAAAGATCTATAAATTTCCTTTGGAGAAAACTGAACTTGACTGTGCTAATAGTTTTTTGCTGGCTGTGACCATCCTTTCTTGGCCCTGAGGTTGTACTAGAGCTGCTGTTTGCACCTGCTGAAATCTGGGGGCATAGACCCCTCACCCATATGTCTCAGCAGAGAAGAAATGACTTGTTAAATTACTCACTATTGGTCCACAATAGATGATAGGTAGATAGATAGATAGATAGATAGACAGATAGATAGATAGATAGATAGATATAGATGATAGATAGATAATGTAACCAGAAGAAATCCAATGATCAGGGGAGGAAATAAAAAAAAAAAACAAACAAGCTTGAATCTAGAATATGTGACCTCATTGAAACATAACTTTTAGGAAAAAGATAAAAACTTTACCAAAAACATTTGTAATAAATTATTTTCAGGTAGATCACTAAAATACTAGCTTAATAACCTTCAGGATGCTTTTACTAGTAAGTTAATAAGAAGGTGAACACTGTTGAGAAGTGAAGCAGTGACCTTGAAGATTTAGCTCATGAAACTGAATAAAAATTCAATAAGGAGGAAGGATTGAGGTTATGGATCATAAAAATATTTTAAAATATAAAAGAAACAAGTGGAGAATAAACTTCTAGAGAATAAATATTTTCCAATCTCATGATCCACTGAGATCTACTGCTTGAAAGTGTTCACTCAGAATTAGCAAAAACACAAAAGCCTCTGGATGTGCCTTCAAAACTCCTGAAGGGTAACGGAAATCTCACACATTCTTGACATAAAAGTAAGGCCAGGAATAGAGAACCAGACTGACATGGGCTTCATATCTGCAACACTTAAAACCATAAAACAGTGCAATTAACTTAGACATTCCTGAGCAAAATGACTGGAACCCAAGAATAATATACTTTTTAGCAAAGGGGAGTTATGTGCACACACAGGGTGGGCAAAACTAAGTTTAGAGTTGTGAGTAGGCAAAGCACAGTTTATTATTGTATTATTATTATTCATTAATTATTGTATTATTTTTATTACTAACAACTGTAATCCTTTCTCCCCCAGCCTGTATATGTAAGGTTCCAGTGGTCATTTCAACAATATGGCCAGGAAAAAACACTAAAAACAAAAACAAAACATGCTCTAGTAGCTACATGAGGGAAGAGAGAAAGGAATATTATCAGTAGTGAATGATGTAACTTGCAACATATAGTAAAATATAAATTGATTATATGTGTAATTGGAAGTTTTGGTAAATGTGCTAAATAAGTGTTTTTGAAACAAGTGAAATTCATATACAGTTTAATTGTGTTAAAGTGCAAATGACAGATATTCTAAATCACAGTAGAATAAATATAGACATTTATTTTTTTTTACATTATAGGAACTTCAGCAGTTAGGACCCCCTGGTTCTTTTGCTACGGTTGTTATTATTTCTGTTGCTTTTCTTTGTGTTTGCTGTCCTTCAGTAGAACCAATACCATATTCTCAGAACAAAAAGGAAATAAAGAGTTCAAAGGTCATTTCCAAATGCATCTTTAATTTTTTCAGGGAAAGTTATCTTTTTCATAAGAGTAATTACAGAATTCTTCTAATTACTCAATGTTCAGAACTAGATTCTGTGACTCTTCTTAAGACAATATATGGCAAAGGGGACTATGACTATGATTGTCTTATGCTAACAAGGATTTATCCACTAAAGCTGGATGCTTCACTTCTCAAAAAGTAATGGTATTTTGTGATCAGGAGTGAATTACCAAACGGTTGTTAAGAGAACCACCAGAGGTGTGTGCCATATACTCTATTATGTATAATGTAGAATTATTTTTTAAAAAATAGCACCAAAAAATCAAAATATTGTAAATGATGGCAAGAGTAAAAAAGTGAGAGCATTGTAAAACCGCCAAGCGAATCTGTTTGTGGGAGAGAAAAATGAGATTTCTAAAGATTTTTCTTTGTTAGTGTGAGGGAGAAGAGAGAGCAAATACACAAAGTGTAATGATGTCTGGAATGATGATTATTTATTTTCCTCAAGCTGTAGTCAGTGTAACAGGGTGCAAACTGGAAAAGCAGTAATGGAATGTCTTTTAAATTTATTAATTGAAATATAATTAATTGTATTGTATGTGTTGAAAAACGCAGACTGAAAGAGAAATGGAGTCCCCAGTGGTCATATTATAATTTTCTGGGTGACTTTTTAAAACACTAAGAAGCTCTGCCACCACACCAGACCAAATGAGTCCAAAACCTAAGGGTCGGATTTTGGCATAGGTATGTTTTTAAAGATTCTCTCTCTCCCCCAACACACCATCCCCTTTCCCTTTACTTTTATCTTTCTCTCTCCAAAAAATAAAGAGCCCTTCTTTTGCCTCTGTAACTTTCTAAATAAACTTCCTCTTATTAAAAAAATATCCTTTGGCCCTGTCAGTGTGTCTCAGTGGCTGAGCATTGACCCATGAACCAGGAGATCATGGTCCTCTTCCTGGTCAGGGCACATGCCCAGGTCTCAGGCTCAATCTTCAGTAGGGGGCATGCAGGAGAGAGCAGATCAATGATTTTCTCTCATCATTGAGGTTTCTATCTCCCTTCCTGTCTGAAATCAATAATATATATGTATATAAAATCCTCTGGAGAGCCTAGCAAACAGAACTACACTTTTATGAGTTACAAATCTAGTACAAGACATAATATTCTATAACATTTACAAATTATTTCAACAATCATACTTTGAGCACCCAGCATAGGCCAGGTTTTATGCACTGTTCCTTGCACTGGTGAGAGCAACAAATGAAATAATGGGCTTCTTCTCAGGACTTTGACCTACCACAGGGAGAGGTCAACAGTATTCATGTAACATCACATAATGATAAGTGATAATAAAGTGAGATACTGTGAAGGTGGGTGGGCCCAGGGAAATCCTCTTTGAACAGGAGAAACTTGAGCAAGACAGAAGTGAATTGAGGGAACAAACCTGGAGCACCCATGTGGAAGGCAGGAGGAGGGCAGAGGGGAGGAGAGTATATAATGAATGACTTGCACTAAGAATATGTTTGACCTGAAAGAAAACAATGGTAAGTAGAAAACACTATACTTCATACTAGCATTCAAGAGTAATGGTGAAACACATTTGCCTTCACACAAAGGTTTAGATATTTTACCGTTTCTGGGTGACCATTCTCAATTTCTAAAGTATATTTCAACAAGAAGGAAATGCAGCTCAGAAGGGGAAACAAAAATCAAAAAACAAAAAATGTTGGTAAACTTGAAAAACATATGGATAAACTCTAAATGAGCACTTTAGCTTAAAACGATATTAATAATAGATGAACTTAAGGTACAGAATTACAAACAAGATGGAACAAAATTACTACAATAAAGTCCCATGAAAGCAAGCAGAGTCAGTAAGGTCGGCGTTGAAGTCTTCCAATGCCCTTAATGGCTCAGGAGGGGATGGTGATTTTGATGATCTTCAGATTTCAAGTCAAGCATATAAATGAAATTGTATATATATTCTTTAAAATAATATAAATAGAATTAATAACTTGCAAATGAGTTGAAAATGCAATGGAGAAAATGCGATTAATCAACTAGACAGTAGGATGAAAGAAAAATCTTCAAAGAACAGGCATGGAAACTATAAAACAAAGATGGTAAATTATAACTGGGTTGTTGATTCTTGGATTTTGTTGTACTATACACTCTCTAATGTCTATTAGAGATAATTTGTAGTAAATATAAAGAACATAAGAAAAATATAAGGAGTTGTCATAGTGTTACCAGTGTTAAAGAACTGCACCATTATATTTAAAAATAAAAAGTCAGACCAGTAAGTAAAACGAAATTGAAAGTCCTTAAATGAATCTAGATATATATGGATATTAAATATCCAACAAAGTGATATTCTAAAGCAATGGAAAATGAATGGCTTACTTAAAACTTATATGGCTATCTATAATGTGGGGTGGTAGCTGGTTGGGGGTGGGGAAACTTGGTAAAATGTAAGAGCCTACCAATAGTACTATTACACCTACGTACAAATAAGCACATCCATAATCATCAAAAGTGGAATGTAATATGGAGAATTATGATGGCAATATGGGAAAATTTACCTTGCATACCTTTAATTCCTTTAATATAATCCTTTGCAATGAAATTATATTATAAAATAAAATCCAATAATATTAAAGGCAAGTACTTCTGAAAAGTAAATATTAAATTAGATGCAAACTATTGTATAAATAGTGGTATTCATTTTTTTTTGTGGGCCACATATAAATTAGAATTCTGCTGTTAGAAATGAGCAAACAATATTTTTTTTGAGAACATTTTTCAAGAAAGTAATAAATGTATCTATCATTCTTACAATTGGCCTGTAGGCCAAATACTGTAGCATGTTGCCTTGTCCAATTTGTAGAGACTGGGAACCTAACAAGAAAGAACAGTAGAATGAAAAACGTTCCGTAAGTGTACTTCAAAGCAAATAAAAGTGATTTTGTGGGCTGCACATTTGCAATTGCTTTTCTTTACAACCTCTAGAGAGCTCTTTAGCGTCACTTGAATTAGGACTTTGAGCAAAGAGCCTGCTCAAAGTGAAACTGCTATGATAGTTCCTCTTGACCATGGTACATTGCTTTCTGTCCCCAATGCCAGGTGCTCCAGCAGTGTGAGCAGCCAGGGAGCACGCTGGAAATATAGACAGTAAAAACTATGAGCGTTCCCTGAAACAGATAAAAAAATGTGGCGTTTATTTTTTAAATGTAATATTGAAAAGAAGAGAAGCTCCTCAGAACTCCAGATATCTTTTGCATTTCAAAGATTCATCTGTAAATGTCCTAGAGTTTCTAAATGAGGATATTTTCTTGCTATTTTGTTGCTACATTTACCATTTATGATAATTTGGGGACACATTTCAGGATGTGGCTGTTTACTTCAATCAATTCCATAAGTGTATCTTGATTACAGTTGTGGAAAGCTGTGAAAAATGTCATCAATTTAAGGATGTGCCTGTGAATTTGTAGTTAGTGTAGTTAGTATTGATTTCCCATCATCTCTGTATGGCTATACCACTAAGGACATAAGTTAGGGGGTGAGGTTAAAAGAAGGAAAAGCTTTTTTGTTGGTGTTGTTGTTTTAAGTTACATACTCATTTTTGTGGGTTTTCTCCCAAAAGAGAAATCTATGTGTTAGTTTCCTTTTGGCTCAATGTCCCTCCCAGAATTCTCAAGTATTTAACCTTTATGATGAAGTGGTTAATTGAGTAGACTCTGGAAGGGGTCTGCCTAGGTTTGAAATCTGAATCCAGCATTTATTAGCTGTGTGACTCTGGGAAGATATTAACATCTCTGACTCTTGATTTCCTCGTCTGTAAAATAGGGATGGTAAGTACACATTTTTTAAAGAAAATAGATGTTTTAGATTTGTTTGATCTATACTAATAAAAGGGTAATATGGTAATTAGACCAGACGTCTTCTGAACATACATCTGGATGTCCTTCTGGACAAAGCCACAGTGCAGGGGCCGAGGCAGAGGCAGTTAGGGGTGATTGGGCTGGCAGGGGAGGGCAATTAGGGGCAACCAGGCTGGCAGACAGAGGTGGTTAGGGGCGATCAGGCAGTCAGGCAGGTGAGTGGTTAGGAGCCTGTGGTCCCGGATTGTGAGAGGGATGTCTGACTGCCGGTTTAGAGCCTAAACCGGCAGTCAGACAGAGCCTGAAGGGTCCCGGATTAAAGAGGGTGCAGGCCAAGCTGAGGGGACCCCGGTATTAATTTTGTGCACCGGGTCTCTAGTATTTTTATAAAGGAAAGGTGGCAGGTCATTTAAGTAGAGCAGAAAAATAAATGATTATATTATAAAATATAATTGTTTCATATAGAATCACCATATAAATACAAAGTTCATCCTTAATCCTTTTCCCCATGTATGAAGAGTCCATCTGAATGGCTTCAAAATGACTATATATGAGAGTTAGCCCAGACTCTATTTGTTTTTAAAGGAACTCAACTAGTCACAACATTTAAAAAAATCTAGGCATACGCACAGAAAATTTTATCCCCACCCTCATCTTTCATATCATTTTTAGTTACACTAACCCACACCAAAGACAAAGGAATGCGACAGGACTGAGATCACGGCATTGAAGTTGGCCTTTCCTGACAGCGGTGCTGTCATCTCTCTGCCATCTCTCATACATAGTCATGCAGACAAACTGGCAAAAGTTCAAGGCTTCCTGAGACACTGATGGTTTTCTCTCACTCCAATTTAGCCTTTGGGGGAAAAAAATAAAGAAAAGAAAGAAAGAAAAAAGACAAAGAAGAAAAGGAAAAAGAGAAAAAAGAAAAGCTCGGGCATTGTTTAGGACAGGAGAGTTACATAAGAGAACAAAGGTGTTTTGAAAAATATGTTTCAGAAAAATGGCAGTTCCTTTGTGTATATCTGCTTTTCTCTTGAACAGGACATTTTTTCTGTCCTATCTTTACCTGAAGTATTGCAGGGCTACATGAAACATTATTTTCCCACTCCACCCACTCAGCCTGTCAAGACAGCCTCATTTCAAGAAAGAGGAGGAGTGAGAATCATTGTTTCAAAAGCAGCATAGTCTTGAAGTCTTCCTGGAAGAGAGTTCCTCCATAATTTTTGCACATCAAAGTGATAACGAAGTGAAGTCAGATGTCCACTTTTTTTTTTAATCTAAAAAGTTAAACTCATTTTAAATTCTGAAACTAAACTACATTAAAGAATTTGAGGCTTTAATTATACTTTACTGTAGGGCAATTTATAGTCCAAATCACAAATTTTAGACCCGGGAGTTTGTTGCTCCTGATTTATTCCATGTTGAGTTTGCTTGTTCAGAAAGTATTGGTTTATGCTTCGACAAGCAGACAGGCAGATAATCTGACTTCTTTATTCTACCAATGCCCAGTTGTGAGCTATGAATAAATTACATAACATTTTTATTCCTTATTCAATCCCTTTATGAAATAAAGACTTATTGTATTGCCTCCCCTTTTCACAAAGGAGTTATGTTGTTTAGAATGTTTACTTACAAAGGACTGCATATTGCCTTGTGGCTTTGAAAAAAATAATAGCAGTTGAAACTGAAAATTGTTCATCTAAGAGGCTATATTCATTTTATAAAAATGTTAGCAGCAATCACTACTATTTGATGTAACAAAAAACTATTGCATTTATAAAGTGCATGAGTGCTTTTTATGCTCAAACATGTGGAAAATAGTAGTTATGTTTTAATACAAGCATATATCAATCATTAATATAAAATTTTGTGTAATACCATCAGTTGTGAGAAAAAAATCAGTATATTCATGGATACTTATAAAACATTGCCTTCTACCATGAAAAGCAACTTGGCAGTGACTACCCATCTAGGCTGAACATGTATAGGAAACATTTACAGAAGCCAATATTAAAAAAACTGAAACATGAGCATTTTTACTGTAATCATTATCCATGATCAATAGACTTGTATAAAGTTGTGACTGTTAGAATTAGTGATTGTGAAACAAGGAATTTAACAAATATCTATAAAGGAATATACTTAAAATTTTTAGAAATCATGGGAGAATTTACAATATTTACAGCTTTTACTCATATCTTTAGCTATGTTAAAGACTGAATCATATTCTAAAGATCATTACAAAAAGATATTTGAGGATATCTCACTCAATGTGCAGTAGATTCATTTTCAATATATTCTTCTTAAATTTTAAAGTCAATTTCCTTTTGCTAAATTTATTCAAATGGTGGTGAGCTAGTCTCTGACATGTTATAGTCCACAACTATTTAATCTTGACACCTGAAGTGCAGTGATCTCTTAGACCTGATTTAAGAACCATTTATTAATATATTGTTTTATTTCTGAAATTTCTAGTAATTGACCCCATCCCCTTTATTTAGAGTCTTTAAGAAATTAATTTTTTTAAATATGGGAAGAATAAAATCCTTATATTGATATCTTAATTGGTAATGGTAATAACACTTTACTAACACTGTATCTGCTTTTTACATTGCTAAGACTCATATGTCACACGTTATCCCACAATGCTTCTCCATTTTGCTCCTCACACTATTCCAGCAAGGATGCTGCACCTCTGGCTATTGGTTGGATATCTGTTTCTACGCGGGCCGGATCCGGCCCGTTTGAAATGAATAAAACTAAAAAAAAAAAAGACCGTACCCTTTTATGTAATGATGTTTACTTTGAATTTATATTAGTTCACACAAACACTCCATCCATGCTTTTGTTCCGGCCCTCCGGTCCAGTTTAAGAACCCATTGCGGCCCTCGAGTCAAAAAGTTTGCCCACCCCTGTTCTAGACCCATAAATGGGAAGCGGGTCAGCAAAATACCCATAACCTTCAGGCTTTGCCATATTAACTGTGTGTTATTTAAGAGACCCCCATCCTTTTCTGAAGATTAGCCTATCTGAGGAGGGTGAAAAGCACCAGAGGCTACAGTCTGCCTTACTTACCTCGTGCTTCCTTCACCCTTCACCGTGCCTGCGAACCAAAAGCGCAGGTTCCTCTCCCATCCTTTCATGTCTTTCTCCTCCTAGTCCAGCCTCCGATTCAGCTTATTTGGCAGAAAAGTATACATCCTCTTACTTGAAAAGATACTATCCGTTCTTCCAGGTTTGCCCCATGACATGGTATTGGGGAGCTATGGGAATTCAGCAAACATTTTCTCTAGTCAATGCTTGGTTTCCAAGCTAATGATCTGCTGAGCTCAGCTATCTGCTTTCTCTATCTTTGAGGCCCCGAGGGGCTCTCCCAATATGGACATGGGAGGTATCAGTAAAATATTTAACGGGGGGAGGTGGGGGCGGGAATCAAGAGCAAGTTTTTTGATATCTGTAAAATATCATTGTTATTTTAACACAACCGGTATGCAAATGTAATGATTTTCATTGATGATCAGATTCACGCTGTTCAAAAAACTTCTGCTGCAGTCCTGAAGTAATTTTGATAGACCACAAAAATCTTCCACTTAAATGAACGGAACATATGTTATAAAATGAATGATAAGTTGTGAACTAAACCTCTCATCTAAGCACATACACAGAAACAGACACATATACACACAAAACAAAAAAAAGCAAGTACAAGCATAACTACAAATGTGTTTTACTCTTTACTTCGAACCCATTTTCATTACTGAAAAGTGGGTCAGAGATGACTAACTGGTTCCAACTCACAGGGAAATGCTTATTCCAGTGGTATCTGTGAGGAGGAAAGTTATAGGTAAAGTTGATCCTTGTCCTTGTTGGCCCTGAGTGGAGCATGGTGTCATTGTCACATATTGTTGTTCTGGGCATAAGCGAGCCAGGTGTGACCAGTATACCATTTCTGCAGGCAGACAGTGTCCTCTTCTTTCTCCTAAGTCTCAAAATTTTGTTCCATGCCGCACCTAAATTGGCTACATTACACTAAGGTTTTTCTTTATTTCTTTAATGTATGTTTATTGTGTTCAGAAAGGAAGGGAGAGGAAAAGAGAGATAGAAACATCAATGATGAGAGAGAATCATTGATCAGCTGCCTTCTGCACGTCCCCTACTGAGGATGGAGCCTGCAACTCAGACATGTTCTCTGACCGAGAATGGAACCGTGGCCTCCTGGTTCATAGGTCAACACAACCACTGACCCACACCGGCCAGGCACACTAAGCTTTTTATTGCCCAAGACTAAGTCTGTTTGAACTCATTTTAAGTTCTGTATTTGTAGGATTTTTCTGATTCAAAGGATATACAGTATTATTGATTCTATTATAGCTGCTCTAGTTAGTTCTCTACCTCATTGCTATTGCACAAATCAAATGAGTTCTCCTGAGGCTGTCTTCAAAATATATTTTACAAGAAGTTTTTTGCCTGGTTAGTGTTGCTCAGTGGTTGAACGTTAACCTGTGAACCAGGAGGTCATGATTAGATTCCTGGTAAGGGTACAAGCCCAGATTGCAAGCTCCATCCTCAGTAGGGGCATGCAGGAGGCAGGTAATCAATGACTCTCTCACGTCATTGATGTTTCTATCTCTCTCTCCCTCTCCTTTCTTCTCTGAAATCAATAAAAAAAATAATTTTTTAAAAAGAAGCTTTTTGACTATGCTTTGCTCTAAGTGTTAGAAAGGTTTTCCAGCCTTTCCCATTCATTAAATACTTAATGAGTGATTATAATATGACAGGCACTGTTTCCACTTTCAGTCTGAGTGGTTCCTGGAAGTTTTTTCTCAAATATCTATAGCCATAATTTCCTTTATTATTATTATTCTTTTTTCCCTTCTATATAAGGTTCTCCCTACAAAGAAGTTTGTAGTTTTAGCATTTCCTGATCAGTATAAAAGGAAATATGTAATATTTCACATTTGAAGAATGATTTGTATTCATTCTAATCACCCGCATGTTAGAAAAAAGCAGCCTTTGCTATCTCTTCTAATAGGACAATGACCTCTAGTTTTAAAAAGTATGTGTCACTCAACAAAAACTACAAGGAACTCACACAACAGAATATGTTATGGAAGGAAGAAGAGAGCAAGACACAAACAGGAAGTTTCATGGTCCCAAAGTCTCATAACCTAGTACAGTGAACAAACAGAAAAACAAACAAAAATGTGAAAACTAGTTGATGTGTTTTTTTAAATAAATATTTCACACTTAAGTAGAGTTAGTCAAGATATATCATGGAAAGCAACACACTGTAATTAGATATGTCATTTCAATCAAAACTGTTAGAAGTAAATTTGGAGAAAAATACAGAGAAAAATGCCCACATGTGAAACAGACAATTGATGATTCAAAACAAGTGTTTTACTTCCACCCACAGGTAGAGGAGAGTATTGGCTCTATCATTAAAGCATTTTCCTTTTCATCACCTGCAAAACTTTGTGTCCAAGTTGAGCACAAAATAGTGTTTTAGGCACGTCCAGCTTTCACAACCACATATTATTTAGGAAGGCTGAGCAGACATACTACCAGTGAGGATGGTTGAACTCAATGCTGCATTTCACAGTATAACTTACATATGTAATAACTACCATAAATTCAATACATATTTTTCATTAAAGGAATAATCTCCCTCTAAAAATGTTCTTCACTTTGCACATATTACTTTGTTCCTGTGATTGAAATGCTAATATGCCTGTAAAATTGCATGTTTATATTATAATAAATTCTGAAAGCTCACCCAATTAAAAGAAACTGGGGAAACCAAATTAGTCAGGTTAAAGTGTGAATGGCCTTGATCACAACTAACTGGAAAATATCCTATCTAATAATAGACAAACTTGGTAATTGACCATACCTTTGCTACACATCCCATTGGCTAATCAGCGAGATATGCAAATTAACCCAACCAAGATGGCGGCCGGGAGCCACGCAGCTGAAGTGAGCAGGAGGCTTGCTTACTCCAGTGATGGAGGAAGCCAAGGTTCCCCACCTGCCGCGGCCTGGCTCTGAGCTCCGAAAGCAACAAAGTTTCAATTATAGAAGGTAAACAAACCCCAGATACCTGCTTTCAGCAGGCTGTGGCCACAGAGCTGGAGTTAGCAGGAGCCCGGCTCTCAGCTCCAGTGACAGAAACAAAGTTTCAATTATAGAAGGTAAA
>NW_005363209.1:3558866-3567538 GCF_000412655.1 Myotis brandtii | reverse complement strand
CCGTGCACCAGGCCTCTATCCTATATAGTAAAAGGGTAATATGCAAACTGACCCTAACAGCAGAAAGACTGGGAATGACTGGTCACTATGACACACACTGACCACCAGGGGGCAGACGCTCAATGCAGGAGCTGCCCCTGGTGGTCAGGGCGCTTCCACATGGGGGAGCTCTGCTCAGCCACAAGCCAGGCTGATGGCTGCCAGTACAGCGGTGGTGGTGGGAGCCTCTTCTGCCTCCTCAGCAGCGCTAAGGATGTCCAACTACAGCTTAGGTCTGCTCCCTGCTGGCAAGTGGACATCCCCCGAGGGCTGCCGGGCTGCCAGAGGGATGTCTGATGGCCAGCTTAGGCCCAATCCCCCGGGGAGCAGGCCTAAGCCAGCAGGTGGTCATCCCCTGAGGGGTCCCAGACTGCGAGAGGCCACAGGCCGGGCTGAGGGCCCCCCCCCCAAGTACACAAATTTTTGTACACCAGGCCTCTAGTTTGTAATATAAAAATAAGCTTATGACTAGTAGAAGGTACAAGAAAAACATTGTCAAAAGTTACAATGGACTCCTGATTACTCATAGAGGAAGAAATAATTTTGAAATTCATATAATTGCTATATGCATAAATATATTTCTTTATGAATTTACAACTACATTTTTTTATGAATTTATATTCATAAATAAATAATTTCTTCTAATACTTCAGCATTGTTCCTTTTAAATCTCTTATGTCTGCCACATTGGTTCAGGAAATAAGATGTAATTAAATAGAGATAGTATGAGATGATGCATATAAGTATTAATACAACATATGAATTATTATATGAATAATTTAAATTATAACTAGGAAAAAGCCAATGTTACAATCTCATAAGTACTTTAAATATAAATAATGTTCCATTTTTAATTGATATCTTTAATAACATACCTTAGAGAGTCTTTTAAAGTTTCAACAAAAGCTTTGAAAGTAACTGTGCTTATTTCTTTATTTGTCAAAGGATAGTCCCAGTCAGACCATATAAACATGAACTGCCCCATCCTCTCCAAGGCATATTTGTGCGTAAGCCTTCATTTTTTCCCTTTTCAGACACGTTGATTGCATACATTTTTTGTTTGTTTCTAAATGTTATGAAAAACAAAGAATAGGCTTCAGCCAAAAGGCTAAGGTTAGAAGGCTGATGTCCCTTCCTGCATTCAAAGTTGAAGAAACTTATCAGCAAACTGCCCTTTTACTATCCTCATTATCCTATATGGAACATAAAATTTCCAAGGCATTAGTGATAGCATGTTATCTGTTAAACAAGTCTATGAAATCAGTAAAGCAGTTCTGATGTAGATAATTAAACTGAAGCCCATATTGATTAAATAATACTCCAGGTCTTCAGTGTGATTTTGGTAGGGGCAGAACTGAACATAACATTTTGTTGTTGTTTTTTAAGTAAATTGAAAATGTATTGTAAATAAATAGAAACCTACCTACACAACAGGAAATCTCACAGACATTGCACCTTACACATGGGTCACATGGGATCTTTGCCTGGAAATTTGAAGCACACATTACTCTTTGTCCATCAGTGACTGTACTGTACCCATTATTTTTGTTGTTGTTTCCTGGGAGCTATATGGTCCCTCACATGCCCATTTCTATTTTCCTCTAGCAAGTGTCCCTAGAAAGAATCCAAAGTTTGCTTTTTGTAAGTTATAAAAATGAGTTGAGTAATTATTAGCAAATGTATCAATATTATTATCACTCTTCAGTAAAATGATTCCCATTTCATTTATTATGAACAATTTGGGAATTTGGACATTATGCACAGTATCCTCAGAAAGGACAAACTTTATTTTATCATATATGTAATATTAGAAGTCATGTCCTATAGCACATGAATGAAAAGCCCAAACTCTGAAATCAGTTCTATTATTAGTATAAACTTGAAAAAGTTACCTGGCCTCTCTGTGATCCAGGTTCCACATCTATAAAGCTCATTAAACAGGAGAATCAAATTAGTTAATTAATATAAAGAATTTAAAACATGGTCTGGCTGATAATTATTACCCAATAAATTTTGCTGCTCTTATTACTAGTATTATCTTTGTTATTAAATATTATGGTTATGCCTCAAAATCTCCAATTCTCAAAAATTTCATGTTTCCACACTAGAAATTTCCTTGCTGTGAGTAATGTGCTAGCTCTAACATAAAGAAAGTCAAAAGCTATTTTTGCCAAGTTTTGATACATTAAATTTTTTGCCCCCAAATATTTTTATTCTATGTAATGGCTCACTGAAATGCATTATGATATATATATATCAACTCAGGAGCTGCCCCCTGGTGGTCAGTGCGCTCCCATAGGGGGAGTGCCACTCAGCCAGAAGACAGGCTCACAGCTGGCAAGAGCAGTGGCAGTGGCAGGAGCCTCTCCTGCCTTTGTGGAAGCACTAAGGATGTCCAACTGCTGGCTTAGGCCCGCTCCACATGGGCTCCTGCACTGTGAGAGGGCGCAGGCCAGGCTGAGGGACCCCTCCTCCCCAGTGCATGAATTTCATGCACCGGGCCTCTAGTATTATATAAAACATAGTCTCTTCAAAATCCTCATCAGATACTTGGCTTTATGCCTACAAATTCACATTTAAAGAGTAGTAAATAGGTATTTCCTCACTATTTAGACACTAGCTTATGTTTATCTTACCTTTATATAAGTCCTCAGTACCCAATTAGATTCTGTTTTCTTGACATACAATTAATTTAAATTTGCAGTTATACCTTGGAACCAATTCTTTGGTCTTAGGCAAATTATTTAATATATTTGAGTTTTTGTTTTCTTATATGTAAAAAATGTATGGTTTATAAATATAAGTATGGGTATATGATACATATATACATATATTTTATGAGTACTTATCAAATTTGATATAAATGAATTGACATTTGTTATATAAAATAAGTTTATGCAATTATATGTATATATCAAATATATGTATATATGTAAAATGTATATAAGTATATACATGTTTAAACATAAATGAATCTAATATATTTAAAATATATGCACATGTGTATTTATATGTCTATATACTTATACTAGAGGCCCGGTGCATGAAATTCGTGCAGGGGGGGGGTGTCCCCTCAGCCCAGCCTGCACCCTCTCCAATCTGGGACCCCTTGCAGAATGCCTGACTTCCAGTTTAGGCCCAATTCCAGGGATCAGGCCTACACCGGCAGTTGGACATCCCTCTCACAATCCTGGACTGCTGGCTCCTAATCACTCACCTGCCTGCCTGCCTGGCCACCCCTTACTGCCCCCACTGCCGGCCTGGTAACCCCCAACTTCCCCCCTCTGCTGGTCTGGTCACCCCTAACAGCCCCCCACCCACCTGGTCGCCCCTACCTGCCCCCACCCCGCCGGCCTGGTTGCCTCTTACTGCTCCCCTTGCCAGCCTGGTCACCCCCAACTACCCCTCTCTGCCAGCCTGCTCACCTCTAACTGCCCCCTCCCCCTGCCAGCCTGTTCACCCGCCGGCCTGGTCGCCCCACGCAGCCTGCTGTTCAGTTGTTTGGTCGCCCCTCACTAACGCCCCAGGCAGCCTGCTGTTCAGTTTTTTGGTTGTCCCTCACCTCCCTGCTGGCCTGGTCATACGCAGCCATCTTGTGAGGGCATGAGGGTCAATTTGCATATTACCTCTATTATATAGGATGTATTTGTGTGTGTGTGTGTGTGTATACACATACACAAAAAGGCTCATTATAAGTAAAGTGCTTAGTATAGAGAATGGCAAGTATTAGACTCTTAATGTTTTTAAATGAATTAAAAAGGCACCATGAATAACAATATCTTGTTATTCTCTAAAGAGCAAGATATCCAAGGCTTGTAGAGCCTTGCACAGAGCACAGAGGAAAAAACACATTTTTTTATGAAGACATTTTTCGAAAAGCCTAAACTTTAGGACATTCAATATCTTTGCTAAAATGCTCTAATTCTCATTGATATTACATTGACCTGATCTAAATGTAATAACATGAAAAGTAAATGAGATCGTCAAGGTCAGACATGATATGAATCAGAAGAAATTGCTGTTAGTATTGATACACTTTCACACTTTTAAGACTTTAATATTAAAATGAACTAACATTATTTCCATATCATTAACTTATCCTGAAAACTGTTAGGAGTATTATTTTGTTTTAATATATGTGTTACATCATTCAGTCCGAATGCCTTTGCATGAGGACTTTTGCACAACCCTTCCCTAGGCCTGGGACACTCTTGCCCCATAGATCACCTTGCCCAGTCTTTGAATTAATGTCACTTGTCAGAAAGAGATTTCCTAATTACACTGTCAACAATTGCACACCTGTCACTTTATTCCTTTGAGTCTCTTTTTTTGCTTATAATTCATCATTGCTTGACATTATATCACGTCTTTTATTTTGTTTGTTTATACAACAGATTACTGGCAAAAATGTGTGGAACAGATCTTTTCCTGCTTGAACCACTGCCAAGAGTAGAAGAGTTAGAAGAAAGGTGAGTGTACAGCTTTCTGAAATAAGAACATAATTGTAAAATTAAAAAATATATATATGTCAGAAGCAACTCCACGCATGTGTGTAGGGGATATGAATGTCTATCACACAAATAAAAACATACACGTGTTTTTATTTAGAAACAAGCTTTATTTACATATAAGAAAATGTATTCATGTTATGTGTAAAATTTGATCAAGTTTTGACAATCTTATCAACCATAAAATTTTTACGCCATCCAAGACACCAGGCTTCTATCAGCCTCAAAAGTTTCAATATGTACTTTTTGTAGTTAACACTCCTCACTTCCTGACCTAGTAAACACTGATATATTATTTTAGATTATTTTGATTATTCTAACATTTCATATAAACATAATTATACCATATGTACTCTGTGCAAGCTGAACTTTTTCACTCAGAAAAATGCTGGTTTTAGTGTGTGATTAATAGTCAATGTTGCCTTTAATAGTATTTTGTTTCTTCTTATTGTTGAGTAATATTCCATTGTATGGATTATACCACAATGTATTATCTTTTGATGATGAACATTTGGAATATTTTCACCTTTGGGTTATTATGAATAAAGCTAGGACACACGTGTTTGTGTAGACTTATTTTTTATGTCTCTTATGTGGAATTTTTGAGTCAATGTAAGTGGGTGCTAAGTTTAGAAAAAACTGACAAACTGTTTCCTAAAGTGATTTTAGTATCTTATACATCCACCAGCCATATATGAGAATTTTGGTTTCTCCACAGCCTCAGAAACAGTTGGTATTGTCAGTCTTTTTATCTTTGGCCATTCTAATATGTGTGTGGAATGCTGGTTTCTGCCATAATGTGGTTTAAATTTGTATATCCCTGATGGCTAATCTTTTCATGTGATTATTTGCCATCATATATCTTTTTTGAAAAGTTCTTATTCACATATTTTGTCAGTTTTTTATTCATTAAGGTGAATTTTTTTTTCTAATTGTGGGAATGTAAGATTTCTTTGAATATTTTAAATAAAACATCCTTGTCAGATAATTCTATTGGAAATATTTTTTTCCCCAGCCTGATGTTTTACCTTTCAATTTCTAAGGGACATTTTTTAAACAATAAAATATTTAACTATTCATGAGTATTTATATTTCTTTATAGTCCTTGTGTTTTAAGTATTATCTAAAAATAAGGGCCTACTTCAAGATTGCAAAGTTTAGTTTTTCCCCAACCTTTTGGACTTTAGATTTAGATATGTGATCCATTTTCAATTAAATTTTTGGTATGATATGAGGTCAGAATTTATTGTGCATTTTTCATATCAATATCCAGTTGATTCAGTGCCCATTTGTTGAAGAGACTGTCATTTCCTCATCAAATATTTATAGAAAATAAGGTGACCAAAAATGTTGAGATGTTTCTTATCTATCCTTTCTATGGGGGGAGGGGAACAGAGAGAGAGAGAGAGAGAGAGAGAGAGAGAGAGGGAGAGAGATGTGAGAGAGACACATTGATTGGTTGCCCCCTGCACACATCCCTATCCTGAGCCAGGGATTGAGCCTGCAACCAAGGTGCGTGCCCTCATCTGGACTCAAACACAGGACCCTTCAGTCTGTGGGCCAATGCTTTAACCACTCAGCAAAACAAGACAGAGCAAAATGTGTTAATTTTGCATTATTTTTGTGCATAGAGAAAAATTTAATTTGATACTTGATAAAATAAAAATCAATGATATATAATTCTTTCGCATCTTCTTAATATTGTGTCCTAAAATTGAATATAAAAAGTTCTTTAAGTGTGATCACAAAGTATATTTTTACTATTTAAGAAGTTGAATAGTTGGCACAATCTTTTCTCCAATTAAAAGCTCAATGCAGTAACTAAATAGAATAAAACATTTAGAAAACTCAGTCAATCACATAATTCTAGACCTGACCTCAATTTAATATTAATTTATTTAATGAATAGTTAATCAGCACCACTAAATGTTTAGTATTCTTGGCATTTGGAATAAAATAATTAGCAATGTGAGCATAACCCCTTCATGAAAACTTATAGTTTAGCAGATAATCACTTCTTCTGAGTTATTAATATGAGACAGGCAGGCATTGTTTATATATATATAATATATTTCTTCATCTAGTTCTCATGCTAACTCTATATAGTCTGTATCATCACCATTTTATAGATGAGCAAATGGAGGTGTGTTCTATTAGCGTCCTGTCACACTGTTATTTTCGTCACAAATGGTTATCTCTTTGAATTGAATTTAATCCTCCGTGACCCAATAGTACTCCCTGTCTTCATAGCATGTCACCTTTCTAATTTTTAATAGTCAGTTACTTCCAATTTTATCTTTTCTCTGCATTTAATGTTGAGCTACAATGAAAACTTGAGCCAAAAGTGAAGCTGATGTCAATGACTTTTCTTCACATCATATCTAGATTAAGCAAAACCAAATTTAGACAAAGGTAGGTACAGTTATGCTCTCCATCCCGTTTCCCCTTTCCTACCTCACCCCCAGCCACAGGCACCGCCTCTTTCTATAACTGACACCAATGCTTCTGGCAACCATCTTTCTTTTGATGTAATCTAAATTTACACAGAGGACTTCAGTACAATGCAGTCTTAAGTGCCTCAATTATACTTACCCAACTTAAACTCTCTGCCCTGTGTCCTAGCAGATTAAAGATCATGTCACTTCAAACTTACTTTTTTTAAAAGTCTCCACTAAGATATATTTGTTCCTGAAAGAGTCATTTTCAGATACCTTCTATCTTTCAGAAAGCCTATGCTTTTTCATTGCTTTATTTGTTAACTTGAAGTGTGACAGGAAAGCAAAGTGAAATGATGCAGAAAGCATCCTATGTTCTTGTTTATTGTGCATACATAGTCTCTCTCACCCACAAACACAAGCCTTGCTGCCCGTAGAGCCACACCCCAGAGCCTTTAGCTGCATCCAGATTTGTTGTTGAAGCCAAGAACTTTGGGAAGGGGCCTCTTTGATGACCCGTGTGGTGTTCCTGCAAGATTCTCTCCATCACCAGCTGTCTTTCCCTCCAGCAGTCTCAGGCTTTTGCTCCTTCCTGAAGCAGGTCATGTGGCCACTGTGATCCTCTCAGTTCATACTCATATTTAATCCCTGTTGGCCCAGAGTTGTGGAGCTTTAATTTAATTTGATACTTGATAAAATAAAAATCAATGATATATAATTCTTTCGCATCTTCTTAATATTGTGTCCTAAAATTGAATATAAAAAGTTCTTTAAGTGTGATCACAAAGTATATTTTTACTATTTAAGAAGTTGAACAGTTGGCACAATCTTTTCCAGTTTGATATTTAGATCTTTCTCCTCTGTTCCTCCATCCAGAAGAAGTGGTTGTGAAGAAAATTATTGAAATGAGTTTTAATTTATTCCATTTATTCTAATAAACATTTTCCCAAAAACGTAGTCATATGTATTGTATTATGACACCCACAGGTATAAATCTTTTGAATGCCATGCATCCATTTACAGCCCATTGAGAATCTATGAATAAAATCAACTTGTGAATATTTAAACTCAGGTACAGCATGTTGCTTATGACACCAAGAGTTAGTGTTTTCTGATTTGAATCAAGTGATTTCTATTTATTCCATATCCATCACCCTCAAAGCCGATACTTCCTTCTCATGATGTTTCTAATCACTAGTTTAGTCATACTGCTCTTGGTGATATACTCCCCTTTCTCATAACTTCTGGGGTTGTCTGCCATATGTCACAGGAATGGCTCATCATCCAATACACTCTAATACTTTTAGTACATATAATAACATGATGCCCACTAATAATTAAAGAAAGCTACCACTTAAACCCTAGTTGCTTCTGATTTCAAAGCCCAGGCTACATTCTATCTTATACTGAAAAAACGGAATATATATTTAACATGGTCAATTTGTAGTTTACATAGTAGTGCTAAACAAACAAACAAACCTCCCATGCTGTGTGAAGAAACCAAACAAAATTACTGTGTCATCCACTGATGTAATCATGCCTTCCTCCAAGTGAATGCCTAAATAATGATTTAATAGCAGTTAATTTACAAAGTGGCTGCACAGAATGTCCTGGGAGGACTACTTTTATTTCTTACTAGAGGCCTGGTGCACAAAAATTTGTGCACTCGGGGGGGGGGGGGGGGCGCTGG
>NW_005363209.1:3543867-3558166 GCF_000412655.1 Myotis brandtii | reverse complement strand
TGTCACACACAGAGCCGCAGGGTAATCAGGGGATTTGGGCACTGCCCCCTGTCATGCTGATCCCGGTGCTGGGAGGCCTCACAGCTCCGCTGATCCCGGTGCTGGGAGGCATATTACCCTTTTACTATCTAGGACAGAGGCCTGGTGCACGGGTGGGGGCCGGCTGGTTTGCCCTGAAGGGTGTCCTGGATCAGGGTTGGGGTCCCGCTTGGGTGCCTGGCCAGCCTGGGTGAGGGGCTGATGGCTGTTTGCCGCTGGTCACACCCCCTTCAGAGTGGGGGTCCCCACTGGGGTGCCTGGCCAGACTGGCTGAGGGGCTGAGGGCTGTTTTCAGGCTGGTGGGTTGACTGAAGCTCCCAACCACTCCTTTTTTTCTTTTTTTTTTGTTTATTCTGGGCCAGCTTTAGCTCTAAGGCTTGGCTCCAGCTCTGAGACCTCGGCTGCTGAAAGCAGGTATCTGGTTTGTTTGGATTCTATAATCGAAACACTGTTTCAACTCCAGCTCTGAGATCCCGGCTGACTGAAAGCAGGTTTCTGGGGTTTTATTTAGCTTCTATATTTGTAGCAATGTTTCAAACTGCAAGCTCAGAGGCCGGCAGCAGCAGGCAGGGAACATTGGCTTCCTCTGTCACTAAAGCAAGCAAGCCTCATGTTCACTTCAAGCTGCCTGGCTGCCGGCCGCCATCTTGGCTGGCAGTTATTTTGCATATCGCCATGATTAGCCAATGGGAAGGGTAGCGGAGGTACGGCTAATTACCATGTTTCTCTTTTATTAGATAGGATTGCTATTGGCCTAATTATTGATTTCAACAAGAAAAGAACAGCCTATCATTTTAATTCCTTCCAAGGGGCTACTTCTCATTAATTCACAGTTTTGCTGTGAATAAATATATAGGCTGCCAACATTACCCCGGTGACAATAGTTCAAGCCAGTCCTGTTTACTTAAAGTTTCTTGCGGGTTAATAGAGGGTCTGGGTAAGAATATGGATAGTTTAGTTAACCCATCCTCACTCCTAGAAAACTCAAATACCATGGCTTTCTGAGGACTGGTCCATCATATAACTGTGATATAAAAATGTCAGCACATTTAAACTTATAAGTAAAGATTGCCATATAGATTTCTAGATGACTTGATTTATTTTCTTTAACCCTAAAATGTATCTCCCTTTTTTATAATGTTTTAGGTTCTTTTAGATTTTGATTTCAGCAGTTTCCCAATAAACCCATCCGACTACCAAAAACAAAAAAAAATATCTCTGCTCAGTTAATTTTCCCCAAGGTTTTGCAATTGGGGACATAGTTTTGAAGTGTAATCACTACATCCTATCCCAATGTCAACAAGGTAGAAGAATTTGCTCTAAGAAAATGGTGAATATAATCTATGTTCCTAATACCCACTTCAATCCAGGAACCAGAAGGTCAAAACATTAGAGCACATTTGTTTAAATGCATTCTGTTCCAATAGTAGAACCATTCCTCTTCCCAATAGTCCAGAGTTCCAGGGAGCAAGGAAGAAAGTGCAGTGGAGAACCTCTGTTATCTCTTACAATGAACATCTACCCCTGGTCTAATCAAAGCCTCTTTAAGAATGGGAAGTGTGAACATGAGAAATGAAAACTGAACCAATTGTTCCAGGCACCTGGAAAGTAAAACTATACCGGTAATAAGTGCATATTGAGAGTGAAGATAAGGCAATTGCAGGCTGGGTACCAAAGAAGAGATTTTTGTGAGAATAAAACTCAGTTTTCAGGGAGTGACTTATGGGTGCAAGTAGTAGCCTTCTTTTACTTCCATTCAATCAAAAAAAGAATTGGCTACCTATATCTGACAGGTACATAATATGTAGAAAACAAGGCTTCAAAATAAAGTGACAAAGAAAAAACAGAAATTCTACAAGGCAGAGCAGAAATGGAATAATAGAGAGGGGTAGGTAGAGAAATGTGGGGCTAGAATCAATAGTAACAAAATTATGAGGCAAAATAACAATAAGGATGGACTATGCCTTGGGGACCTGGTACAGGGAGGAACAAAATAGCAGTGTGAAAGGCAGACTGGCAGTACATGCTTCACTGGTTCTGTAGAACAGAAATAAATTCTTTCAAGACTGCCTGGAGGGGAAAAAGCAGGTAGAAAAATGAAAGAATCTATTGGAACAAAATTAGCAAACATTGTAGAATACTAAGTTTTACAGTAAGCAATGTGAACCTAGTCCCTAGGACTTGAGCAAGTTTTAAGATGTGTGTCTCATTTATTAAATAAAGATAACAATAATCACACAATCTCAAATGTGTTTTTCCATTTTTAACTGAGTTATGTCTTATAATGTATGTAGAAAAAGACTAGCCAATGTTTAACACTGCCTTTTTACTATGATGTATAAATGTGTGTTGTTATGTTTGTTGTAGATAATTTAATCTTATACTAGTTCCCAATGTGTTGATTGGTAAAATATACTTTAATAGTATTTTGTTGTTCTTGCATCTTAGAAAGGTTATTAATGGAAATTTCTCAAATTGAAAGACTGAAACGTTGATAAACTGAGTGCTAGACATTGAACTTCATGATATTAGAAATCAGATTAAACCTCCCACCCCCAGGAATTTACACTTCACTTTTAGAAAATAACACTGACCTGTGGCATGGAATTCTAGAATGGTCCATTTGGCAGTGCCTGCTCTCTAAACAGTTGTTTACAACAAGACAAATTTCAACCAAAAGTTTCGTGACCCTCAGACTAGAAAAGGATAGGTATTGTCTGATTTCAATGCATGAGGGCTGAGAAGGACAGCCTAAATATTCTCCTCAACCTAAACTTCTGATGAACTTCTTCCTGACCTCTCAGTTCTTGAAACACTCACTTTAGAAAGCTTGCAATTATAAAATCTTTCTCTGCTTCATTGAGATATAAATCTACAACCCAGGAATGCCTTTCTCGAGGACTCTGAAATATAATCATGGAGAAAGATAAGGACCCCTTTCTCTCAGCTTCATGGAAGAATAAGAGCCTAATTTTGATAAGTGCCAATTAGCAAACATAGATGGTCAAGTCACGTTGACCAGTCTCTCCACTAAGTCCTCCTGTACTTTTCCAATAGCTCACCCCCACACGTAAACACACTCAAAGATTTCATTTCAGCAGAGCTGAATTCAGTCTCTCTTTGCGATTACAATAGTCTTGATCTCTAGTGCAATAATCTTGAATACATTCTTCTTTGCTTTTGTAACCCACCCAGTGCAATTTTTTTTTTTTATTTTACAGGGCTGACAGCTTGATCTATGAAGCTTCACTTCTTGAGGCTCTTCTTTCCTTGGTTAGGGTTTTTATTCAATACTGCCAACCTCCAATTAGTTTTTTCATCCCTACATCAGTGCTTCTTAGCCCTGTTTATGCATTTGAATCATATAAATTATACTTAAGAATATTGATGACTGGGACCAACCATAGAGTTGGATTTAATTGATCCAAGGGGGAATTGGGTTATTGATAATGTTTCAAATTGTCCCAGACTGTAATAATTGACAAGACTGAGAAATACTTTTCCAAATGATAAAACCTTTTTGTTTTCACACAGTGTTTCTCCAAACATGTAAAATAAAACTTATCAGAGTATCTTGTACCCAATTAGAATTGCCTGCCATCCCTGCCATTCCTGGGCTCTATCTAGACTATCTTGATTGTAGATTTGGGGCTTCCTAAACTCTTCAATCATATATTTATAGACATTCTCTCTAGATGTCTCTTCTGTGGAGACAGACACCATTCATTATGTCCAGATTTTACTTTTTTGTATTCCAACAACTTTAAGTTCTGAAATGGGAATAGTGGAAAGGCCAATTTACACTACCACCACCTTCTTTATTTTACTAATTCAACTTAGTTCTTCATATCTCCTTATGAGTATTATATTCTCTAGCACTGCTTTCTTTGCCCTAAAGTTATTCAAAGACCATAGCATTGGCATCACCTGAGAGCTTGATAAAACTGGAGAATCAGTTCTATGTACTGAATCAGAATGAATATTTAACAAGATACCCACATGATTCTTATAAATATCAACATTCAGTAGTACTGCTTACTACTGAATGTAGCTTTTTCACCACTGCAGGATACTTCCAGAACAAATGGGGCTTCCTGCAAATGTGGCTTGTATCACAAGGAAAAGTAACTTCCTCTTACTTTTTTGCTTCTGCACAACAAAAGAAACAGTCAACAGAGTGCAAAGGCAACCTACAGAAACTAGAGGTCCGGTGCATGAAAATTCATGCACTGGAGGGGGGTCCCTCAGCCCAGCCTGCCCCCTCTCACAGTCCGGGAGCCCTCAGGGGTGGGAGGCAACCTGGCGATCAGGGGAAGGCAATGCCCCATCACACATCTGCTGTGGCCACTGCTGGCAGCGCAAACCTTGGCCGGCCCTGGTTACCTGAGTCTCGGGAGGTCCTGGGTGGCTGGGGGGCTGAGGGGACTAGAGAACGCTGGAGGCAGGTGTGCTGCAAGGCCGGGTCCTGCCTGGGGGCAGGTGCGTCCTTGCTGTGCTCCTGCTGCTCCATCAGGTCCGAGGGGACTGGGCACCACCATCTTTGAGGGTGGGGCAGTCAATTAGCATATTCCCTCCTTATTGGCTGTGGGCACTACCATCTTTTGACAGCGTGAGGGTCAATTAGCATATTCTCTCTTTATTAGATAGGATTTGCAAATCACCTATCTGATAAAGGGTTAATTTGGAAATAAATATAAGGAACTCATAAAACTCAATAGAAAAACAAACAAACCAATTCAAAAATGCATAAAGCCGAAACCGGTTTGGCTCAGTGGATAGAGCGTCGGCCTTCGGACTGAAGGGTCCCGGGTTTGATTCCGGTCAAGGGCATGTACCTGGGTTGCGGGCACATCCCCAGTGGGAGATGTGCAGGAGGCAACTGGTCGATGTTTCTCTCTCATCGATGTTTCTAACTCTCTATCTCTCTCTCCCTTCCTCTCTGTGAAAAATCAATAAAATATATTTAAAAAAATGCATAAAGCCTTGAATAAACATTTATCCAAAGAAGACATTCTAATGGAGAACAGATATATGAAAATATGCTCAACATCACTAATTATCAGATAGATGCAAATCAAAACCCTAATGACATATCACCTCAAACCTGTTAGGATGACAATTATAAAGAAAAACAATAGATAAGAGTTGGTGAGAATATGAAGACTTTGGAATCCTTATATTCTGTTGTTGGAAATAGAAAATGGTACAGCCACTATGGAAAACAATATGGAGTTTCCTCAAAAATTATTAATGGGCCCTAACCGGTTTGGCTCAGTGGATAGAGCGTTGGCCTGCGGACTGAAGGGTCCCAGGTTCGATTCCGGTCAAAGGGCATGTACCTTGATTGCGGGCACATCCCCAGTGGGGGGTGTGCAGGAGGCAGCTGATCGATGTTTCTCTCTCATCGATGTTTCTAATTCTCTATCCCTTTCCCTTCCTCTCTGTAAAATATCAATAAAATTATTAAAAAATAAATAAATAAAAATTCTTCTAAAATAATTATAAATGGAACTACTGTAAAATCCATCAATCCCACTCCTGGATTCCTCAGATAGAAGCTTGTTTTTTATTCCAAGTCTTTTATTTTGCACTGTGTGTGTGTGTGTGTGTGTGTGTGTTTAATATTCTTCCTTTAGATATTTTCATGCTTCTGTTGTCTTTTAGGTCTCCACCAAAAGTGCCTTTTTAGACTTGCTTCTCCTCACTGTTCCCCTTCCCCTTTGTCTTCTGTCTTTATCCCCTTGACTTATTATAACTTGACATTTTATGATATGTGTTTATTTTCTATTTTCCCCACTGAATATAAGTACTTTGAAGGTAGGTATCTGGTCTGTTTGGTTTTATACTTTGTTAATCTAGTTTTTCCTGATACACAGAACTATAATTTTAAGTTCAAATTTGTACATGAATTGCAATTCTTTTTCAAAACTAAATATATAAAATTTTAGTAAATTCTTCTTCACCAATTTAAGTAGGCTGAATGAGCACAAAACCGCTATGATAATACAAACCGGGGAGAAAACAGGGTTGAATTTGCATGTCATATCTAAGGATCATAAGAGCTAGGGAAATAAGCTCCCTCTCTGTTACTTACTCTTACTCTCTCTCACTTTCTTCATCATCCCCTTTGAGAATATGAGCCACATATTAAGACACATAGAGGGTAGATGTACCATTGTAGGGATTTATCGTGGAAAGAACACGCTTATGTGGTTTAAGGGATGAGCATCTGAGCATAGAGCACCTGGGAATAGAAATGCTAGAGATTTTCAGACCTAGCCAAGTCCTCTAGATAAATTTTTTGGTTCATTATTTTCATAGCATATTTCAGTTTACCATGTCAGAATATAAAATTTCAGTGCCAAACATTTCAGGAGCTTCTGCTTTGTAAAGAAAATATATATCCCCATCAGAAAGTTTGTTTAAAGTTGTTGGTTTAAAAAAAAAGGTTACAATGATTCTTATGAATTCTAATACCATACCAGAGCATCACTTACGTACCTCTAGCAATATTTCTTAAATGCATCCTGAGAAGACTAAGATGGCTAATACCAATTTGTGTCAGTAATTTTAAACAAGTTACTAAACCACAGATTTAAAATAAATAAATAATATATAATAAATAAATTATAACTATCTGTAGTGAGCACTCGTGTGAATTATGTCTAATTCCATTTAGTGTAAAAACCTCTGGTATATTTAAAAGGTCATCCTTCACTTTATTTTCCTAATATTTATAATCGAAACTGTGAGAGCCTAATGTTTTAGGTAACAGGTGAGATCATTCCTAAGACTAAATTCTGATGAACGGTGTGTGTTTTTGTTGTTGTTGTTGTTCTCCCCCCCGCCCCCGAAATGTAAAAGCAGTGTCTATAAGCTGAATCTCAAATAATTAACAGTTTAGACTAATTTAAGATTCAATAGTGACGAATAATCTAATACTAACTTGCATATTCAATCACTCTAATTTTATTGTACAGCTGTATATAGTCCATTATATGTACAGAGTAAAGTATAAGAGTAAAGAATCTGCATTTAGTTAATAAACAATTAAAATATACTAGGATTAATAGTATCAACAGACCGGAATGGATCTTAATTTCCTGAATTTTAGTTATTGTCCCTCTCTTTTTGCTATGGATTTCTATAATTTTAAAAATTTATTTAAAAATAAATGATAAATTTTCTAATCCAGGGAGAGAAAAATGAAAGCACGAGACTAGAAAGGAATGGAAAATTTGATATCCTCATACTTAAAAGTGTAATAATAAATAATATAATTTCAAGATATAAAGTCACTTGACCCTTTGCTAGGGGGTATGAGAAAGAATTCTTTTGGCACAATCTCTGTCGTTAGAACGTCACACCTTAGGACAAACACTAAAATGAAATTAAATATAGAAAGGACATACTAGCTGCAGAATGAAAATGTTAAATAATTATATAAGTAAACAGACACATGATACCTTTGGGTGAAAAGAGAAAAAAAGAAAATTGAGAAAGAGTAGAAAACTAGTAAAATTTTGTCATTATTTCTGACCTTAAAAAAAAATAATTAATCCACTAGTGATTAGACTTGCTCAGCTGAATAACCCAAAAGTAATGGGTGATGAATAAAAAATCACATCCATGAGGAAAAAAAGAGCATAGGCTTTTCTTAATTTTATAAAGTTGCAAAAGTATGTGTAGATTTTAGACATAACTGACCAAGTTAATGCTTTGAGAATCTAACCACTCAGTGATAGAAGGAAATACAAAAATTCTTACAAACCAAAACTTTTAATTCCAAATATATTCTCTCTCCATTCCAATACACACTTTGCAAAATTCTTATTTAAAATAAATTTTCTTGTAATATTTTTTCTGGCCTCATCATTGAGGCTTCTAAGAGTCAGACTTGAGATATATTTGTCTTAACTAATTAGAAGACATGTTTTCTTTAATAATTTTTAAAGAAATACACATGAATAATTGTTTTAAAGAAATACACATAACTCTTAAGATCCTTATATACTTGCATTAATTATCAAAATATTTTCTCTCTCCACTAAGCTAAGTGTCCATTATTAGTAATCATGAATTCTGGTGACTTTTCAGTGGTATAATGAATGGTTGTTGAATACAGGAAAAAAACATAAGAGTATTACCTAATATTTTTAGAAGCCTATTATTCTCTCTGAGTGTAAAATATTCTACTTTCTTTTCAGATGGTTATATGAAACGTAGGCTAAAAGATTTCCAGCACTGTCAAATAACATCTTACATCGAAACAGTGGATTCCGTCTGAGAAGGCATGTCCCCAGTGAGGTAGGACTTACCTATGTCTGTCTGTTCTGAGGTTTGTCATCAGGGAGAGTGAAAGAGCTTTGGGATTAACTTCTTTTAATTTTCTTACTTGTCCTTCAATAATTTCCCATAATTCCTACATATTTGACTTTAATTAAGAACATACAATTTTTCTGATAATTGACAGTTATAGAAATTAACTTAAAATCTGTGTTATATGTTATGCCTTTGTTTCTGGCGAAAAAATTAAAAAATGACTTACTGGAAAGGGTATATTTTTGTACATGGTCATTTACTACAGAGTCTTCCTTGGGTTTTTTGACAACCAAAACTCTGGCCCACCCATGTGGAGGTCTTCCCATATCACTCTGTCAATGTGTATCACCTCTAGCAGAGCTCGCACCAAGTCCAAAGAAGTATTTTCAGTCTGCTTCTGGCCTCCAGATGCAATTTTGATTCTGTTTCCACGGAAATGAAAATCAGACAAATAAAATAAAAAAATAAAAAGAACTGCTTTTACTTGTGAATTTTTTCAATAAAAGTATAGTGATTTTTTCCAACTTAAGAGGTCCAATATTTAGCAGTTATTTCTTGAAACTATTTTTTAAAATTTTATTCCAGAAACTAATTACTTAGGAGGGCATATATGTCTTCTGGAAGAAAAAATAAGTAAGTCATTGGTGTTGATGTGGTGCAGTCTATAATCTGTGTGTGCTATGATAGCCAACACCACCTGGTAGACCCAACAGTGCCCTGCTGGTTACCAGTGAGCCCACGGCTCCAGGAAAAGGGCATCATATGCCTTGCTTTGGGTTGGTAGGAGCGGGAGTGATGCTTCAGGAACCAATGGAGCTATTGAGCAGGGGAATGAAAAGGATCAATTTCCAATTCAAAATGTAACCGAGTAGAAAGTGTTACCTTAAACATCACAGTGATGATTTGGGAAGCAGCTTGGTTCTGTAGAGGTGGTCATTGATTTGTTTGACCAGCACAAATAAGCCCAATATTGAGAATAGAATACTTACTTCTTCTATATGCTTACAACATGAATATGTGGCAAACTATCAGTGTTTTCAAGGGAAGTTGGTTTTGCTTGCTAACAATTGTCAGAAATTATTGCTTAAAATCATTTACTTAAAGCTTACCCAAATAATTTTGATTATATTTCAAAAGAGAAGTCCTTGCCTATCCTGAGGCATTGAATGTAATTTCCAATATTTCCTTCTAGCAGTTTGTAAATGTGTCTTTTACACCTAATATTTTATTTTTCTGGAATTGATTCGTGTGTATGATATGAAGTAGCGATATATAATTTCTTTTGGGGAAAAAAAAGTCCATTCATTTCTCTTTTATCTGAAATAATGGTTTCATCATATTATGAGGCTACCTATGTTTCTACATAAAAAATAATGTAATCTGAATAAATCACTTGGAGAGTTTATTTTTATTATATTTTAAGCCTCTTTCAAATGAATACTTTTGGAGTAAATCTCACATCATGCCCTATGTAATCTTTGTCTTTTTCATTTAATATATATTCTAAACATTTCTACTCAATTTTTAAAAATATTGTTTTAATGAAGTTAGATGAGCCTTCTGTGGAATGAATGTTTATATTCCCCTCCTTTAAATTCATATATTGAGGCCCAAATCCCTATTGTGGCTATATTTGGTGATGGGGTATCTAAGGAAGTAATTCATATTAAATGAGGCTATAAGGGAGGGCTCTGAACCAATAGGATTAATGTCTTTAATCAGAAGAGGCACCAGAGCGCTCTCTCTCTCTCTCTCTCTCTCTCTCTCTCTCTCTCTCTCCCGTGATGCGAGGACACAGAGAGAAAGCAATGGACTATAAAGAGCTCTCTTCAGGACCTGGTCTGGACTTCCCAGATTCTAGAACTCTGGGGCATTAACTTCTGTTGTTTAAGCCTCCCAGTCTGTGGTATTTTGTTATGCAGCCTGAGCAGACTAATCCACACTGTTTTAGGATTAAGTGTTATTAAGTCCTTTGATACAATATATAATGCTACATTAACAGTGCCAGAGTAAAGATATATTAAGATCTTTGAATTAGGTTTTGTGATACATTCCCAGGAATGGATTTAGTAAGTCAAAGGACAAAGCATAATAATAGCTTTTTTAAATATTTTGCCATATTGTTTTCCCAAATGATTATATCATTATATGTCTGTCAGCAGTACTAGAGCATATCAATTGCATATTAAATTTAGAGGCTTTGTTATAACTCTGTTTTAATATACTAATGAGGTAAATATGATTGTAGCTAAAGATTGATTTTCAATTTAATACCTGCTTTCTTAATGTTCAGTTGCTTTTAAGCACATAGAGGCTAATTTTGTGGCTCTTGGAGAAAGATCTATTCCTTGTTGTGCAAAGCTAATTCTGTGTATGTATATTTGGTCAGCTATAAGGACATGTACAAAATTTCTTACAAAAATAATATATTCTTACATATAAAAAATAAATTCATGAAAGTAAGTTTACTCAGTAACTTAAATGTTATTTTAAAAAAGCAGGGAGAAAAAGGGCTGCATTTTATAGCACATATACTAGTAGTATACATGACAAAATATTTATACTACATATGTAACATATATTCATTCAGATAAATTAACCTATAAAATGAAAATCTATAGAAGGCAACTGACACTAAATGTCAGGTGGTTATTTTAATAGATATTTGGTCTCTTTTTATTATTTAAGAAGAGACTTTTCTTAAATATAGCAATTAAGTTTTCAATTTGTAGGTTTCTGAATCAGGCCAGCGTGAAATGCAAAGGGCCCATTTCTTGAATCACATAGAACTAACAAAGCAGTGGCATTCACATTTACTTAATATTTTCACTAACTTCATTTCTCTTGTGAGCAAAATAGTTGCTGCTATTTGCTCAGAATTGGCAGCCATGATCACACTGGCTGTCAGAGTCCCTGTCTCTCGCACTAATTCCACGCTCCATTGGACAGTGCTGTTGTGGCAGGTCCAGTGGGCAATTTAGTAGCCACCATTGCATTACTTGGGGATATTTTGAAAGGAACTTGTGAATACTGCTAATTAAAGGGAAATAATGCAGGCAGTTTTTTTTTTCTTGTGTTTATTTTGGTTTGGTTTAATAAGCTAGTTCACTGCGGTACATTGCATTGCTACAAATAATATCACTAGTCAGCAGGGGTTAGTATAAAAAAAATACAGGTGGAATGTTATCCTGAAAACAGAAAAAATAAACTAACATAAATCATGCGCCACTAAACTTGTCTAAAAGACAACAAATGTACTTTCCCAAGCTATTCTGACAATCTTCCCTTAGAGGTCTCTCTTTCATGTACCTGTGCATTCTCTAAAGAAAGGCAATCTAAATGCAAGCTTCTACTTTTTCACCTGGAATTCCCTCTTTCATTTCCCATAATCATCTGCTCTATGACCCCTACCTCCACTGACATAGTTTTTGAGTCACCAATGACCTCCTAGGTACTAAATTCAAAGGAAGACATTCCAAACCTCATTCCCTTTAACTTTTTCCAAAATGTGTATTTCTTGGCTATGTTATTTCTGAGATATTTCTATACAGATACTTACTGAATTGTAATATTTGACTTCTAATATTTTAACTTTATGATGGAGCAAAAGTGAAAAGCATCTAATAAAAACTGTATTTTGAATTGGGAATTTAATATTTTCCTAAACTAGCAATAACATGTTGCTGAGGAGTTCTAATTCTAGTAGGTGGAGAGAGAGTAATTATAAAATATGCCCAGAACATCCCCCATAAAAGCCTACTACTAAGAGTAAAGACTTTCCTGAGACTTACCCCAGCCTGAAGGACATCCTCCTCACTCCAGGCTCCCCCCCCCCACATTCCTGTCTCCCCTAAGGGGAAGTGAAAGCTATACCATTGGAGCAGCACACGTGAAGTTCACAGGCCTGGGAAACAGGGCCACTAAAAGACTGAAGTTAAATCATAATATCCTCGGAGGCTTATGTTCCCTCCCATCTCACCAGCATATCAATGGGGCTCCAATAAAATAAAAAGGGATAACAACAAAATGAGTGGCTATTTAAGGAGGATATAAACAAAATTACATTAGGAATTTGAAGCCTGTGGAACCTTCAACTACCAAAAATATTAGACACAGTCCAACTCCTAATAAATATTCAGTGAAATATATTAGTATGGCATGTTTGTCTTTAATAAAATTTACAAAGCATGCCAAAAGGCAAGAGGGAACACAGTCTGAAGAGAAAAAGAAAACATAAGTATCAGATTCCTATATGATATTGATATTGCAATTAACAAATAGGAAAATTAAAATAACTATGACAAAAACATTGAGGGCTCTCATGTAAAAATGTAGACAACATGTAAAAACAGATGGGTTATGTAAGCAAAGAGATGTAAGCTCTAAGAAAGAATCAAAAGGAAATGCTACATCACAAACATTACTAGGGAAATTAAGAGTTTCTTTAATGGCCTCATCAGTGCACTGTCCACAGTTGAGGAAAGTATCAGTAAACTTGAAGATGTGCCAAAAGAATTTTCTACATTTGAATGTAAAGAGAAAAAATAATGAAGAAAAATGAAGGGAATACCCAATAACTGTGAGACAATTTCAAAAGGTCCATCCTATATGTAATTATAGTGGCAATAGGAGAAGAAAGAATGGATCAGAATAAGTACTCAAAGTTAAAATGACTGATAATTTCCCAAATTAATGATAGACACCAAATCACAGATCTGGAAGGCTCAAAAAACACTAACAGTGTTAAATACTTAATAAATATTTAAAAAACAAAAACAAAAAAACCCCCAAAAATGTCATGTTTACAATTTCTTTTGCACAGTGCAGCAGCCTAGAATCAAATACAGGAACAACTCTATCAATGATTTGTAACATTGATATGTAAGCCATAAGACTTGACCATTTGCAAACTTAGAATATTATGATTTAATTTTTTCTTTGGCAGTATTTTAAAAATATTTTCCTTTCTTTGTATGTAGTATTAATTTGCTAATATTTGAAAAATATATTCTTCAATTCAAAAACCACATACCTAGAAAGTGAGTGTGTAGTCAAGGGTATTATGCAGTTTATAAAAAAAATCAAAAAGTTTTTTTTATTTTTCTAGCTCATATAATAATTTTCTTCTTGAAAACTGGAATCTGTTTTCACAATCTGCTTATCTCTAATTTAAGTACTAGATTACTTACATTTTTTTCTTTTTAAAAATTATGACAGCAGTAGAAAGATAAAATTGTGTCCTCTCACTTCTTACTATAAAATTCCCTAGATATTTACATATAATTTCCCAAATTATATTGAGTAATTGAAATAAAGTTTTATTAAAGAAAAAGGTGATATATTTTTTAATATTCTTGAGGTTTTTTTAAAAAATATATTTTATTGATTTTTTACAGAGAGGAAGGGAGAGAGATAGAGAGTTAGAAACATCGATCAGCCACCCCCTGCACATCTCCCACTGGGGATGTGCCCGCAACCCAGGTACATGCCCTTGACTGGAATCGAACCTGGGACCCTTCAATCCGTAGGCCGACGCTCTATCCACTGAGCCAAACCGGTATCGGCAAAAAAAAAGGTGATATTTTAATGTAATTGCTTTTAAATTTGTGCAAGCTGATAATATTTTTGCCAAGATTAAATGACTGACAAACCTCTTTCAAACAACCAATCATAAATGAGCTATCCATTATTTTTAAATGTGATAATTATTTGAGCACTAAAGCAGAATGATAGATAATAATTAGGGGTCAGAATTAGCTTTCTGCAAAATAATTTGTATGCCTTAATGACAATGGCTAACTTATTAGCAATGACATTCAATATAATTTGGAACATTGGATTAGCACATTTACATATCCTATATAATAAAAGGCTAATATGAAAATTGTCCCCTTGACTGGGAGTTCAGCCAGGGGGCAGGGCCCACTGGCCAACCGCC
>NW_005363209.1:3535721-3543777 GCF_000412655.1 Myotis brandtii | reverse complement strand
GATTGGGGTGGGCTGGCCAGACCCCACCCAGGCACAAATTCATACACTGGGCCTCTAGTAAAAAATAAATATGAATACTTTTACTGTTTAACTCACAGTTTTATGCAGATATTTAAGAATTATGTTAATATCTGCACTGAAGTTCATATTATATAACTAATACAAGAGAAAGGCAAAAAAGCAAAGATAGAAAGGGAAGTTTTATAGAGATTAGAATTGGCATGCCCTTCAACTGGTAAAGTTCATTTTTCCTTTAGTTAAAAAGAATCATTTGAATAAAATACATAAATATTAAAAAGGCAATTATGCTTTGTTACTAGGACTACATAAATGAAGCACATGATAAAATAATGGGAATAATTTACAGCTCAGTGGGACAACCATAGAGACAATAATCTAATGGAAAATTCACATTTATTTAAGATCTCTTATCAAAGCTCATCTTTAATTTTAGCATTAGTGCACCAGATGATAGTAAAGAACCCCACATTTCAAATCTTTCAAAGACGTTTTCAGAAATTCATAGTTGATTAAGAAGTAACATAACTACTTTAATGCAAAGAGATTCCCTGGAATTGACTAGCAATCCAATTCTATTTAGGAAGAAAATGCTTTTGCTTCCCCAGAAACCCTTTTATGTTCTGTAATAAATGAGGGTCCACGTGAAATCCTTTATACTGTAGGTGGGTCTGACCCAACTATTAAAATTCCATAGCTATAGTTACAAGTGTGTAGTATGAACACCCAAATATAATAACCTCACCAATTAGAGCCTCAGAAGTTAGAAAATGATTTCAGCCTACATAAAAGTGTACACTTAAAATTAGCTTAATCTGCCATCTCTTCTGATTTGAGCTGAATATTTTGAATAAGAATCTAGTGTTCTGAAAAATGTGATTCCTTTCCAATTTAAGTGCAGGTGAGTATAATATAAAAGATCAAGAATAGAATTTCATCCTGGCTCCTTTTGTTGAGTGGTCATCCCATGCATGGAGAGGTTGTGGGTTCAATCCCCGATCATGGCACATGCCAGGTTTTCTGGCTGGATCCCCAGTAGGGGGCATCCAGGAGGCAGCCAATCAATGTGTCTCTCCCTCCCCCTTCCTCTCTTTCTCTGAAAATCAATAAAAACATTAAAAAAAGAATAGAATTGCAAAAACGTGACTAGAACTGATAATATCTCTGTCATAATATACACATCACTTTAGTCAACAATGCAAATCTAAGCTGAACTCTTACTTGTGATAAACTTTAACCACAATAATATGACAAAGACTGGCATCTTCACATACCTTTTTTTAAAATATATTTTTATTGATTTCAGAGAGGAAGAGAGAGGGAGAGAGAGATATAGAAACATTAATGATGAGAGAGAATCATTGATTGGCTGCCTCCTGCATGTCCCACATAGGATCAAGGCTGCAGCCTGGGCATGTACCCTGGCCAGGAATTGAACTGTGACCTCCTGGTTCATAGGTTGATACCCAATCACTGAGCCATGCCAGCTGGGCTTCACATATCTTAAATAGCCACAGTTACTAAAGGAGAACCCCAAACTTTAAACCTTGGAGAATTCATCCAAATCCTAAAATGTGTGGGGAAGGAGGCCAGTCAGCATTCTTCTGTTCATGAGACCATTGACTACATTTTGATTGGAGACTAATGGCTGTATAATTTTCAAGACATTATCTATATAATAAAAGCCTAAGCAACAGTTATGGCGGAACAACCAGAACAACCGGTTGCTGTGATGGGCACTGACCACCAGGGGGCAGACGCTTAATACAGGAGCTGCTCCCTGGTGGTCAGTGCACTCCCACAGGGGGAGCGCCACTCAGCCAGAAGCAGGGCTCATGGCTGACAAGCACAGCGGCGGGAGCCTCTCCTGCCTCCGTGGCAGTGCTAAGGAGCAGTGAGCTGAGCAGTAAGGAGCTGCGAGCAGGTGGGTGGTAAGGAGCGAGGGTTCCTGGACTGCGAGACGGATGTCCAACTGCTGGGTTAGCCCTGATCTCCCTGGGCTCCTGGACTGCAAGAGGGTGCAGGCCGGGCTGAGAGACACCTCCCCCCACCCCAGAGCAATAATTTTGTGCACCAGGCCTCTAGTTAAGCTATAAAGAGAGAAGTGAGCCAGTAGACAAATATAGTTTAGGTTTACAAGTATGGAAAGAAGATGAGAAGTGGCACAAAGGAGAACATTTATTTTAGTAATGATAGATATCAGGTTGCTTTTTGGCCTATCCCTACATTCCTACAGAGAAAAAGAACTGTAGCAAAAGTAGGTGAAATGAAATAACTCTATCACCATATGTCAGTTTAAGAAAATTAGAGAAAAATTCATTTCTTGTTATGGCCTCATAATGGACTACACAGTCATTTTTTGGGGGGTGCATTTGGATATGGCAAGAATATGTTTTACTAATTCAGCTCAGTATCTCTCTATTTAAATGTATCTTCCCAATAGAAACATAAGAGAAATTCACCAGATTGTTTGAGAATCTGAAAATCAACCTCAGTTGTGACAGGATATCATCGTGGTGAAGAGCGTTCACTCAGAAATGGCAGACAGACATGGCTGTGATACAAGAAATGTAAATTGTAACCTCTGGGGAGGCCACACAAAACTCTGTTGACCTACCTGAGCCAGAACAGAAGGTCTTAAATGGCATGGGTTTCAGAGACTCAAAGAGTGGGATCGGTTTTTATTATAGCTTTACTCAATCTTTAGCCTACTGTGACCAGGAGTGAGAATGATGTTATATAATTTAGAATTTTAAACAGTACTTTCCTTCTTGAATATTTTGGAACGTTTACAATTTTGAATAAACTAATCTAAATAACTGCCACCGTTATATACTAGTAAATGCAAACTTATCAAGAATAACCACTAATTTTATTGAGGGACTTCAATGACATTACCACATTTAAGCTTCATTAACAGTACTTATAAGATTAGTATTAATTACTAATGTTTCAGTTTCTAATATGAAGCTAAGAGAGGTTAGGTAGTTTGTTTAGGTAGGAATATGTACACTACAGAAATTTATGGCTGATTCTAATGTCACTGTTTTATACCATGCAGCCATAGAGAAGCCTAGAAGGAAATTTGCAAAAATCAATATTTACAACTCCACATGAATACATAGGTAGTACATAATGAGAAAGGCTGTTTTAGTTTAAGAAGAAATTATATTTTCTTCTTCTTATATTTTCTCATCAAAAACTTAAAATGGGAGAACAGCTAATACAATCCTGGTTGACCTCAAGATCCTTTAGGATTATTTTGTGATTTGACTTTCATGAACAAAGAACCAGTGAAAAAATACAAAACAAACCAAGGAACGTGTGATGGTACTGACAAGCATCTTGCCTGGCTCCTACCCTTAGGAGACTGTCATCTCATTTCATTGTCAGTTTATAAACATCATCGCTAAGTGGAAAGCAGAGATAATTCATTCAGTTCACTTAGGAAAACCTTGAACTTCAGGTCACCTAAACTAAATCTGTTTAAATCTCAGAAGTAATGAGAGCAAACATGAAATTATAGAAAATTCAAATGCTATTTTCATCCCAGGGAGTTCAGAATAACATTATGCCGGGAGTATAATTAACTCCACTGAATTCTACCCTAAGGATCATGTTAGATGTGCAGGATTTATCATTAGCATAAATGGAACAAAAGCATAGGCCTGAAGTAAAGTATCTGCAATGTTGTCATCTATGGCCAATGGGAGAGGAAGAATCCTGCAAAGGAATGACAGGTGGTTAAAAGTCAAAGGAAGTGATGAAAGCTATAATTAGAACCACAAACTGTAAGTAAAAGAGCATGTAAGTACAGAGTCATTTAGTCCATGGGTGAAAGAACCCAGAATAATTATATCTAGCTAAATGAAGAGTTGCTTTATTGCAAGGCCCAGGCTAGAACCGAGAAGGAAACTTCCTGACAGGAGCCAGGAAACCATTTTTTGTTGAGTATGGCCTGATTTAGTTTGATTTCTAGTAAGAACTTAAACTTCCTAAATTTCTCTTTCCCATACCTGTAGGATGAGTCAAAGCATGTCTATTTCAGATATGTGGGAAGGACCAAAATAATAAAGTAGTTGAAAAGATATTTGGAGAAAAGACAACTGCATTTCTATTGGAGTAGCAAAGCATGGTAGACCCAGCACCTAAAGTAGATAAATCTCTGGTTTGTGTTTTGTTTTTACTTTTGATTAGGTGCCTAAATTTGAGGAAATCACTTAACCTCCTAGAACCACAGGTTTTTGTTTTGTTTTTCTCTTTCAAAGTATGGGAGTGATATTTTTTAAATGTGTGCAAAAGACAACTGCATTTCTATTGGAGTAGCAAAGCATGGTAGACCCAGCACCTAAAGTAGATAAATCTCTGGTTTGTGTTTTGTTTTTACTTTTGATTAGGTGCCTAAATTTGAGGAAATCACTTAACCTCCTAGAACCACAGGTTTTTGTTTTGTTTTTCTCTTTCAAAGTATGGGAGTGATATTTTTTAAATGGGTGTGTGTGTGTGTGTGTTTTCTCATTGGTCGTTTCAAAATAGGAAGAATATATCTATCACTGTTACACATTCATTCTGTTTAAAGCCCATCCAGTTGTCTTAATGGGCTGCTGGGAGTGGGTGGGTCCCCATGGCTGCTTTTCAGTCAGTGTCAGTAAGGAACTCTTCTCTGGAAATGTGGAGCAGGCCCCCTCGCAGCCATCACTTCTTTTTGAACACTTGATGACACAACTGGTCCAGGTGTAGCTTGTCCCTTCACCCCACTTCCTCCAGCCACAGTTCTCTTTCTCCCCCTTCTGCATCCACAGTAGGACATCACCTTCCCAGGTGATCAGCGACTAAACATTCGGGTTGTCCAGGCCTTTGGTATACTCATCAAACTCCCCTCCAACAGTGAAATCCAGGGCAGAGTTGTGAAATGTGCTGTTGGTTTTCCTCTTGAAGTTATATGTGTATTGATAAATGATCTTTATCTGAGCCAGGCGTACTGCAATCTTGCAGGCAGCAAAAATCAAAATCCAGGGCCTTCATAGCCTTCAAAGTTGTCATTACTCTCCATCTCCCAGGTTCCATTCTGGTCCGGCCTCATGGCAGTGGCCCCTGGTGACCATGGGTGTGTGGCAATGTTAAGGAGCAGGCGGGATCTTCCATTTCCTCATAGCATTGACATGGCTATGTGAAGCTCAGATGAGAAAACATATTGAAATGCACTGTGAAAAATGTAGCAACACAAAGAAATAATATTGATAATTTTAAAGGCTCGCTTCCATTGGTCTATCTTAGGATAGTACTGACAAATCTATGGAAGAAAAGGGGACGGAAACCTATATTTTCATATCTGTCAGAAAATCAAGTAATGCCAGAAATGGTCAGTGTCTCAGTGTCACACAGTCTATTGAAACAGTTTTAAATACAGCTTTATACTTCATTATAGTTGGCTTTCCAGTTTGATAACATCAGCAATCCTATGCTATGTGAATCACATTTTTATATTATTAATTTCCGCTGCATTACAACAAGGTTATTGCTACTGCCCGATTTTGGGAAGGTGAAAGGAGAACTTGAAGGAAAGAGCTGCAGACACTCAAAGGGAAACACATTTTTGAATAATAATGAAATTAATACTTTTAGAATTTGCTTCTCAAAATTTCATGCCTAGATATCATAATTTGAAAAGTAGTCCATTTATTTCAGTGAATCTTTTCATGTAACAAAAGGGACATTTCCAGTTCTCATTAACTCCTTTGGGATTAGAATTAGGCCCTATCCACATTTGTCACCCATCTGGATGTGGCAGGTATGCGAGTTTGTACCTATGGGTGCCACTTGGAACCTAAAAACAAATAGCCCTAAATCACTATTAACTGAAATGACCTTGAATTACAAAGCCTAAATCCACCTACTACATTTGTACAGATACTTTCCTACTTTTCTTAATCTTGAATGTATTCCAACTTATCTTTTATTCTTCATTTTAGTTTCGATTGATGTAGCAAGCATTAGGGTAATTTATGTTCCTTCTTGAATAATCAGAAGTCATTCCAGGGAGTATAAATTTGATCATGACATGTCAAGTCCTCCTCACCCCACTCACCCCCAGAGCCTTCAGCATCCATTAGGTTTTAGGTTAATTCAAAAGTACCTCTATTTTATGGTAATACATTTTAAATTTATTTTTGGTATAACAATGATTCAAACCTTTTTTCTGTGACCTTGGATTTATAGAATTTAAGTTCAAGGTTGTAGTACTGTTTTACTGCTTCAGCATTTTTTAAAAATATTTTTTTTATTGATTTCAGAGAGAAAGGGTAAGGGAGAGAGAAATAGAAACATCAATGATGAGAGAGAATCACTGATCGGCTGCCTCCTGCATGCCCCCCACTGGGGATCAAGTCCACAACCTGGGCATGTGCCCTTGGCCAGAATCGAACCCGGGACTCTTCAGTCCATAGGCCAACACTATATCCACTGAGCCAAACCAGCTAGGGCTGCTTCAGCATTCTTTTTTAAAAAATATATATTTTATTGATTTTTACAGAGAGGAAGGGAGAGGGATAGAGAATCAGAAACACCGATGAGAGAGAAACATAGATCAGCTGCCTCCTGCACACCCCCCACTGGGGATGTGCCCACAACCAAGGTACATGCCCTTGACCAGAATCGAACCGGGGACCCGTCAGTCCACAGGCCGATGCTCTATCCACTGAGCCAAACTGGTTAGTGCTGCTTCAGCATTCTTTACATAATTTTTATAGATTACTAAATTTTTGAGAATGGATTCCTTCTACAATTAATAGTTAAAGCTGTTAAAATATTTTGCTTTTCAGAATACATCTTTTCTCTCTATCTGCAATCCTCAGACTAAATCCCAATATTTTGGTCAATTGGTAATTTATGCTTTTTCTGACTTTGGTTTACAAAAACCCTGGTCTTCAGAGAACAGAGACCTAGTAGCATAGACAAAGCATTTTGTAGCACATTGAGGGAGAGCTAGATTGTACCTTATGACAAAGATTATCACAAAGAGAAACACTTACACATACATACTTTCCCTGATCTAGGGAGAAACAAGAAGGAAAGTAAGACAAAAAAAATAGCACATAAATATTTGCAGATCCAGTGCCACGATTTTCAAAAATAATTTATTTATTTATTTTTATCCTCAATGTTAAGTTTTTTATTGATTTTTGAGAGGAAATGTGAGAGAGAAACATTGATCAGTTGCCCCCTGTACACCCCAACTGGGATCAAACCTGCAACTTAAGTATGTGCCCCACCAGGAATCTAACTTGATACTCTAATCAACCAAGCCATTTGGCCAGGGCCAGTGCCCTGGTTTATTGACAAAGAACTGAGAATACAGAGCAGTAATGAAAGATTTTCATGCCCCAGAGTGACATGGAAGCATGAAGATTTGCATATCCTTCAGTGTGGTAGACATGACATAGAATTCCCCTAGAACTGAAGGAGCATGGGGACAAGAACTAGAAATATCTCATAGCAACCTGTGTGGACTGAAGACTAAGCAGCAGATAGTGGACATCTCCCCATACACAGAAGGATAAGTAACACGTCCCACAAAGCCTTGGCACTGTGGAAGCTACCTCATCCCCCAAATATTTAACCCAAACTGGGAGGACGGGGTTATTTTGGCCAAGAATGGGTTTCTACCGAGTGGTTAACAGAGGTTAAAATTGAAATGAATTAGAGTATAAAAATTATTATATATTGGTTACACCTAAGTTTTTACAAAGTTTTATATCTAGAATATGATTAATAAAAAATAAAAATAAAGTAAAAACTGTTTAATTATTACACATTGTTCAGTGTATTCTAGGTATGGAACACTGCAAAAACAAACAAAAATCACCTCAGGTGTACACAGCAGGGTTAAATAGTTCCTCCTGCTTTCTAGTTAATGTCCGGATCGCTGATTTCCAGTGCACTATAGAAGCTAATTCACATAGTAAAAAAAATCTAATATTAAACAGAAATATAATACTCTTCCCAATACTCTTCATATGTTAGTGGTAAGTGCTTGAGG
>NW_005363209.1:3534207-3535690 GCF_000412655.1 Myotis brandtii | reverse complement strand
AGGTTAATGAAGTTAATATGAGCCAAGACATGTAGATATTAAATGTAAAGTATATTATTATTAGGTTTGAACATTTAACGAGTCTACCTCAGTGAGTTTTAGTCCAAAACTTTATTCCAACCTCAAGAGAGTACAACTCTCACTAAAATCATACACATGCAGTTAGAACATTTGGGTTCACTTACTCTTTGCGAATGAGGTGTCTTGCTTCTTGACTTCCAAAACCCTTAAGCAATCTACTTAAAACCCAAATCAAAGGTTTATTGAATGTCTTTTGAACCATCTGGGTGAGTTAAGGGTAAAGGAATCTAAAATGTATGTATTCATTTTATTTAAAAAACACATGGGCTTATAAACCAATTGAAAATTACTTGGCATGAATATAGAGGAACTTGGCAGAAAATATTTCCCAAACCCAACACTTTTGAAAAAGCCCAAATGTAATAAAAACTCACCCAGGTTTTTAGCTATGATTAGGCAAAATAGTCAAATAATAATTAAAAGAAAATAAAACATTAAAATGAATTTGAAATAGAGATTTTTTTTTAAATGAAATGTAGCTTATAGACAGGCTAATGTGTCTTTTTCTGCAATAATGGACCTTCATCTTTTCAGGGAATAATTTCTTAGCATCTGACTATATCTGAGTTGTTTTTTTCTACTTCTGTGAATCAAACATTTCTTTCTGTGGGCATTCTGGGAGCGTGCTATAGGACCTGAAAGTAGTGTATGTGCACACCTACGTGTGTACAGAAACATATACATATAAATATACATAGAAGTGCATACACATTCCAAAATAGAAAAAATACCCTTTCTGTAAAAGATAAAAACTAATATTTGTATTTATCCTTTTGAAGATTATGACTATGTATATGCACTGTATTTCAAGTCTACCGACAGAAGCAGTTATTAAAAAATTTTCTTTCCAATGAAGATTGCTAGATAAAACACATGATGCATGGCTGAATTTGAATTTAAGATAAACAGCAAATAATTTCTTTTAGTGTAAGTATGCCTCGTGTAATATTTGGGACTAGCTTATATGCAAAAAAAATCATTCTTTATCTGAAAGTCAAATTTAATTGAATGTTCTGGTTTTCTTTGTATATATGAAAACTCTACTATGTAGTCACACTCTCTCTGGTACTATAAGAACACAAGGATCTTCTTTCTCTCCAGGTCATTACATTCTATTCAGGGGCATAAGACTGACATGTGAAGAAGACAATATAAGTTAACTGCTAATTTATGTTGACAACTTGTAAATGATTTTTTTATAAATGAAAAATTTAATTAGACCTATTGAACCTAAGGACAGTTTCATGACTGAAATGCACGTTGAAAATACTGAAGGATTTTTCTGTCTGGAAAAGATCTAAAGGGACCTTCCAGAGAAGAGGAATAAAGTTGAAAGCTTAGAAGAGAGAATAAGTATAGTATGCATGTGCCCTATTGCAGGTGCTCAAAATGGAAACAATAT
>NW_005363209.1:3509654-3534034 GCF_000412655.1 Myotis brandtii | reverse complement strand
AATATTTGTAGAAGATATTGCTTTACCTCAAAAACACAGAACCACAGACCTCCAAGCCTTGTAATCTTTGACTCTCAGCAATCCTTTCCTACAATTGGATTTCAGGTAAGCAAGAGCATGGACTGTGTTTATTCTCCTTTTAGCTCAGGTGATTAGCACAATGCCTGGGCACAATGCTGAATAAATGTTGCAGAGAGAAATAGGACAAAATACTGAGGTGGGAGAAAGGAAGAAAGGGAGAAATAATTAATTCCTCAAGGCCAGGAGATTATTATAGGAGTTCTAAAATTAAATTATTGTTTTAATTAATAATTTTTTTATTTTTAAGAAATGAAAAATGGGAATAGAATTTCAAAGATGCCAATGTCACACTAGCAGAAATTTGCTACCCCTTTTCATTGGCTTATTTAGAAGAATGCCACTTTAAATACAAAAAAATAAATTCAGGCATTAAAAAAAATCTAATAAGGTTCCAGGAAGGCCATTCACTTAAAATCATTCTTCAGAAATCACTCTTCCACCAAAAACAAGTAAAATTTAAATAAATGTATTTAGGCATTAGTTATAATGAAGTTTTTAGAAGTGCAGTTTCTAGGCATTTTAAAAGATAAGGATCATTTGTAAATGACTTCTGCATTCACTGAGGATTCTTGAAGTACAGATGGATCTGTGTTTGTTTTCTAACAGACAGCTTGCGTGGTGTATTGATGTCAGTATCAAGTCTAAAGGTCACTGCTGTAGCTGACAAGATATAACATCTCACTGTCAGTCCGTGAATTTTTCCATTAGGTTGAAGGAAATTTGAATATTTGCTCTGTTTTGCAGGTTTTCAATCTCAAAATTATTTTACTATATATATATATATATTTCCAGTCCTCACCAAAGGATATGCTTTTGTTGATTCTAGAGAGGAAGGGGGAGAGAAAGAAAGTGAAACATTGATGAAGAGAAACATAGATGATGTCCCCCCATATGAGCCATGACTGGTGATCAAGCCCACAACCTATGTACATTTGCTATGTATAGCAAATTAACTATAATTTCGCACTGAAGTTGCTAGAGGGCCAGATCATTATAAACGTCTGAATAGCACAACATACCTAAGTATCATTGCTGATCAAGTTCGTCCTATCATGTTGATGGCATATCCCAATGGAGATGGCTTCTTCCAACAAGACAATGCGCCATGCCACGGTGCTCGTATTGTGCAGGAGTGCTTTCAAGAACATGAGGGAGACTTCACCTTGCTTAGGTGGCCCCCACAATCACCAGATCTCAATCCAATTGAGCATTTGTAGGACGAAGTTAAAAGAGCCATCAGGCAGCTGGTTCCACAGCCATCAAATCTCACAGAACTGGACAGTGCTATTCATCAGTCATGGTGTCAGATTCCTCACATTACCTTTCAACATCTCCTGGAGTCAATGCCAAGAAGAATCGCCGCAGTATTGAAGGCAAAAGGTGGCCCAACTAAGTACTGATGGGGTGATCATAATAATATGGCCAGTCATAATAATACGGCCACTCAGTGTATGTGTGTGTGTGTGTGTGTGTGTGTGTGTGTGTGTGTGTGTGTGTGTATATATATGTATATTGATTTTCTTTCTTGTCCTCTATTTCTGTATTTCTGTCAGGATATTAATGACTCCCTTCTTCAGTATTGGTACCAGTTAGGTAAAGCCAGGAGATATACCCATGCTACTGATGTACCACGTGGCTTTTTTTTTAAAATATATTTTATTGATTTTTTACAGAGAAGAAGGGAGAGGGATAGAGAGTTAGAAACATCGATGAGAGAGATCGACCAGCTGCCTCCTGCACGCCCCCCAGTGGGGATGTGCCTGCAACCAAGGTACATGCCCTTGACCGGAATTGAACCTGGGACCCTTGAGTCCGCAGGCCAACGCTCTATCCACTGAGCCAAACCGGTTTGGCCACGTGGCTTTTTAATATATAGAGAAGAATTAGGAAATGGCATATGAATACTCTGTAAATCTTGGCAGAGTTGAAAGGGTCCAGGCCATGGCTTCCAAACATAGAGATTGACTGCTTTTGCCCTATGTTAAAAATCCAAAAAAAGCGCCTTGCTAGGCATTTCTACCAGTTAAGACTCAGGAAGTACAGAATATCCCACAATATATCCCACAATATCTGAAATTGAAAATCCTAAGGGAAAAAAAGAGGCTTCACTCTTTTTTATTACCCAGGCCAATGTCTACCAGTTTCACTATCTGGAGGCACAAACCTAAATCCATGTTACACAAACATAAGTACAAAACGTATAAGAATAATTTTTTTTTAAATCCACTAGAATATTATCATCAAAAAAGAAAATGAGACAGCACCATTTCAGGTTTTTCTTAGCATGTGAACTAAAAAGTTAATTTATAGGACAATAAAATTGTTTTCTTAAAATGAAGTTATATTCATGCATTTTATTAAAAGTGATTATATTTAATATTTCTTGAATTGTTAGGCTAAAAAGAAATTGAAAAGAAAATCAAGTTTCAGGCAAATGTTTTCTATTTTTTTAAAAAGACCTCATTGTCAAAAATATTCTTTTTAAATTAAGAAGAAAAGATCATGCTATAAAATATAGGGCTTTAGTCACTGTGTTTTTTCCTCCAAATTTTAATTTTATAATATCAAAATGACTCCCTACCACATAGGATGAGAAATCAGCACTCACATGTTACTTTTTTTCTCTCTTTCCCTTCAACACTTTCTGCTTTAATATGATGCATTTTTATTTTTGATTAATGAAAGTTTGTAACACTTGCATTCTTTTCTGTAGGCATAGGCCCTCAATTGTAAATGATTATTTATAGTTATAAGCTGTTTTCTATTTGAACGAGGAATCATTGCTTCATATTAGTTTATTTTTCCATTTCTATACTCTATTCCTGATGCTTAAAATTTAAAAAAAGTACTTTTTATTGATTTCAGAGAGAAAGGGAGAGGGAGAGAGAAATAGAAACATCAGTGATGAGAGGGAATCATTTATCGGCTGCCTCCTGCACACCCCCCACTGGGGACTGAGTCCACAACCTGGGCATGTGACCTTGACCGGAATCGAACCCTGACCTTCTGGTTCATAGGTTGATGCCCAACCACCTAGCCACACTGGCCCAGTCTGATGCTTAAATTTTGATTCACCTCCTAGTTTACTGGATTGGTACAATATGTAGTTTTTCAAGAGGAATTTAAGAGTTTTCCCTGGGCTCTTTTGTGTCTCATATTAATTGCCTACTCCCTTTATAAATATAAATTATGTTTAAACTTGAATTACAAATTGACTAGATTTTTAAATAACTTTTCCTTGAAATTCAGCAGATATTGCTCCATTTTCTTCTGATATTAGATCACATTGTTGAAAGTTTTAGGCAAACTTGATTTTTCCTATTTTACTCACCTGTTCATTTTCTCTTATGCATGAAAATGTGTTACCTTTGGAGTTAAATAACTAAACTAGAACATTTCTTAGTGTATAACACTTTATACAAATTTTCATAGAACATGGTGTGAACATTTACCTTATCAAAATATATCTGAATATATTTTTACTGTTTTATTTGTAGAACATTTAACTGCAAAAATAGCATCTATATCTATGATGAAATATACTCTTTCTGTCCTCTCTTTCCAACTGCTTTAATACCTGTCCTCTCTAGCCCCCTACATTCCAAATAATAATCTCATGACTTTGTCCTATGGTAGTTGACGTCATCCTCAACTTTTTTTTCCTCCACTTCATTTTTTTCAGTTAGCAGTGTTTCACAATTTTGTTTCCATAGCTCAATTCTCATTCTCTATTTTTTAATGTACATTTAAATTATTATCCTACTGAAATAACTCATTGTTAAAGTCTTCTAAGGTGAGAGGCACTCCCAAGGAGCTATTTTTCTTTTTTCATACTTCAGTTTTCTATAAACAAATATGATTCTGAGTCTTTTGCCTGTTGGATTTCCTCCCTCTGTCCCTCCTTCCCTCCCTTCCTTCCTTCCTTCTTCCTTCCTTCCTTCCTTCCTTCCTTCCTTCCTTCCTTCCTTCCTTCCTTCCTTCCTTCTTTCCTTCCTTCTATTTTATTTCATAATATGTTTCCATAGTTGTCACAATTATTAACACAACTAGGGCTGGAAATAATTTATGCTAGAGAATAAAATATTTACTGACTAGTTATATTTTTAAAAATCTACCTCTATTAGGATGTCATTTTATTAGTAGGTGACTGTGTCCTTTCGCCAAGAGGTAGGGTGACATACTCAAATTCCACATCACTTCTGATTTTTCCATGGGTCTATTGAAAATGTGAAACCCAGCCCTAACCGGTTTGGCTCAGTGGATAGAGCGTCGGCCTGGGGACTCAAGGGTCCCAGGTTCAATTCCGGTCAAGAACATGTACCTTGGTTGCGGGCACATCCCCAGTAGGGGGTGTGCAGGAGGCAGCTGATTGATGTTTTTCTCTCATTGGTGTTTCTAACTCTCTATCCCTCTCTCCTCCTCTCTGTAAAAAATCAATATATATAATAGACCTGTAAACTTCCTTTCATATGATTACACTGAGTGGCCAGATTACTATGACCCCCTGCCGTTTGTAGGCAAATTAGCTATCATTTCACGCTGAAGTTGCTAGAGGGCCAGACCATTATAAATAGGGAAGCAGGTTGTTTCATATATATATATATATATGAAAATGGGAAACCCAGTCTGCATTCCTATCAGCAGTGCAAGAGGGTTCCTTTTTCTCCGCATCCTCTCCAGCACTTGTTGTTTGTTGATTTGTTGATGATTGCCATTCTAAAAGGTGTGAGTTGGTACCTCATTGTTCTTTTGATTTGCATCTCTCAGATGATTAGGGACTTTGAGCATGTTTTCATACGTCCTCTTTTGAAAGGTGTCTATTTAGTTCCTTTGCCCATTTTTTGATCGGATTGTTTATCTTCCTTTTGTTAAGTTGTAGGAGTTCCCTATAAAATTTGGAGATTAAACCCTTACTAGATTACAGCCACTTTGGAAAACAGTATGACATTGTCTCAAAAATTAAAAATGGAACTTCCATTTGACCAAGTAATCCCACTTCTAGGAATATATCCCAAGAAAACAGAAACACCAATCAGAAAGGATATATGCACCCCTATGTTCATAGCAGCACAATTTACCATAGCTAAGACTTGGAAACAGCCTAAGTGCCCATCAGCAGATGAGTGTATTAGAAAACTGTGGTACATCTACACAAAGGAATAATATGCTGCTGTAAAAAAGAAGGAACTCTTACCATTTGCAACAGCATGGATGGAACTGGAGCGCATTATGCTAAGTGAAATAAGCCAATCAGAGAAAGATAAGTATCACATGATCTCACTCATTTGTGAAATATAATGAACAACATAAACTGATGAACAAAAACTGAACCAGAGTCATAGAAGCATTGAATAGACCAGTGATTCCCAAAGTGGGCGCTACCGCCACCCGGTGGGCGCTGCAGCTATCCAGGGGGGCGGTGATGGCCACAGGTGCATTTTGGGGCGATGAGTAACTGCTATTAAAATTTAAAAAAAATTAATTTCCAGGGGCTGAGTAATATTTTTTCTGGAAAGGGGGCGGTTGGCCAAATAAGTTTGGGAACCACTGGAATAGACTGTCCAACCTATAAGGGAAGGTGGGGGGTGAGGAGATAACAGATCAACCAAAGGACTTGTATGCATGCATATGAGCTTAACCAATGGACACAGACTGGGGGGGTTGGGGTGGTGAGAGCTTGTGCTGGGGTTGGGAGCGGCCAGGGAGAGGTCAATGGGGGGAAAAGAGACTTATGTAATGCATTAAACAATAGAGAACTTATTTTTTTAAAAAAATGTGAAACCCCTGGTGTTTTATCCCATCTCTACTAGGATCTTTAGGTTCTACTGTATTTTACAGACTTTGATATTCATATTGTCTGTCTCTGTCTCTCCTTCTATCTCCCTCTATCTCTATCTTCATCTATCTCTCTATCTGTAACTGTATCTGTGTCTCTATATCTCTATTTCTATATCTATCTATCTATCTATCTATCTATCATCTATCTATCTATCTATCTATCTATCTATCTATCTATCTAATCTCTATCATTTTACTTTCCCCTCCTGATGCCTATCTACATATTTATTCTCCTTAAAAGATGGCATGTGAGTGATTATTTATGAGATTTTTTAAAAAACTCATTATGTTTTCCTCTACAATTTTGAATTTGAATGGAAAGGTTAGACACTCTATAGGCCTTCCAGAATGCTATCAGATTTTCTTTGGCTCTCATATTTCTAGAGTTTGTGTCTTAAGTTTGAAGCCTTTTTCTTGTTTGGTTGTTGTCAATGAATTTGTGTGTCTGTGTGTGTGTGTGTGTGTGTTTACCCTAGTTTCCTGTGTGTGTGTGTTTCATTGCTTTTAACAAATTATCTTCATTATAATGTTCCCTAAATAGTATAAAATTAGCACACTAATAATTTCTGTGAGTCTTGAAAATCTATAAATTAAAAATTTTAAATTTACAAATTCAACAAAATTAAAATTTAGAATAACAAAATGCTATGGCCAATGTTTTATTTGGAAATAATATTGTTGGCCAAACATGACTATTTTTTAAAAATATATTTTTATTGATTTCAGAGAGGAAGGAAGAGAGGGAGAGAGATAGAAACATCCATGATGAGAGAGAAAAATGGATCAGCTGCCTCCTGCAAGTCCTCCACTGGGGATCAAGCCCACAACCCCGGCATGTGCCATGACCGGAACCGAACCTGGGCCCTTTCAGTTCACAGGTCGACACTCTATCCACTCAGCCAAACTGGCTTGGGCTCAAATGTGACTATTATGCTCACTCCTCATCATAGGTTTTTGTTTTGAATTTTGGTAAACTGATACTGTCAAGATCCAGAGATGGCTCACTTCTTCTACATTGTTTTTCTATTTAAACTTCCTTTCATATGATTACACTGAGTGGCCAGATTATTATGACCACCTGCCGTTTGTAGGCAAATTAGCTATCATTTCACGCTGAAGTTGCTAGAGGGCCAGACCATTATAAATAGGGAAGCAGGTTGTTTACCATGACAGTAGAACTGATTTTTTTCTGAAGATATGGGTAAACAACGCGATTTAACAGCCTTTGAACATGGGATATATATTATATGAAGTATCTTGATCCTTATTTATTCATTATTTTAGAAGTTTGCTGTCACAGCCAATGTGAACATTGAACTCACTTGGCAGTATTTGATTGTAATGCCTTCTAGGGGTAAAAATTTAAGAATCATTTAATTTTCTTGAAATTGAAACAGCACTCCAAAGTCTGTTTCTCCCATACTACAGGAAATATGTGCATCCATAATTTTTTAAGTCTTTGTACACGTAGAGCTGTGTAAGTCAAGGCTCCAGGGCAGGTTGATCAGCAGACAGTTCATCTGAAGTGGGATGCACGGTTTAGTGCTCCGGTGACTTCATAGTTTCCATTTGCAAGTATGTGCTATATAAGTCACGTGCTGATGAGGAAAAGAAAAGAAAATTAGCAATAAATTGAAACTCAGTCCCACATAGGAGTTTAAGAATTTCACATTCTAAAGCGTATTCTAAGGCACTGCAATTTATGGCTTGAATACTTTCTTTTTAAACTCCTGGATCAGTTAAATGTGTTACCTAGGTGTTTTCATTTTCAGATCTGAATAATCAGCAACATCTTTGCTCTGTAAGGGGAAAGGAAAATCCCACTGCACTAGTGTCATTTTTGATGTAGTTCTTTAAAAAAAAATAGAGAAAGAGCAAGCAATCAAGGATGAAATCATGCTGTTGTTGAGCCTCTAATTTTTCTGTGAATGATTTGTAAAGTAAGCAAAGGGTGAGGGGAAAGTGCCATATGCTCGTTTTCCAGAGGAGTGTGTCTTAACAGATCAGAAGTCACCTTTCAATGCTGACTACAAAGAAACCTCCAGTTGCTTATTCTGCAGAGGCATTTTTGCTTATTTTTGCTGAGCTGCCAAAAGGAAAATATCTAAAAATAATTATTTCTGTCAGCTGAGTAATTGATGATGGCCTTACCAAATGACAATTTTATTGAATGGCATTAGACGAGATGAATTTTTTTTAATTAAATGGTATTTCAATGTTCCTAGGACTCCATGGATACCTCATGAAGAGTGTTCATGCTAAGTTAGGGTAAACAGTTTTTACTTTTCATGTTGACAACAGATGTACAATAAACACCATTATTTTTCTATCAAAATTAACAAGTTAGGATATATTACCTTGCTTTGCTATTACTTATGCAAGCCTAAAATGATTACAGAATGAAAATTAATGGATATTTATTCTTGCTCAGAGACCTGAACCAGTGGGGTTAAACTCTTTGTGTATTAGTATAACTCTTCTAGGGATCTCTGTCCTCCCCCTTCTCACCACTTCCCTCGCTTTCAGGAGACTTGCACCAACAACCAAAAACATAAGCATTTTGTTTCTCAGCCCACTGATCGACCTGGTTCCCTACTTCTACCACTCTTCCCTTTTCACATGAAAAAGAATGAAATGAACACTGGAATCAGTCCATGTCCTTAAAGGGGACTAAGAGAAAGTAGCTAAATATATCCATAGCATTAATAAACGGCTGCTATTTTAGTGAAATGTGCCAAGGTCTAGGAATCAGCCAGCTTCTGCCGTTTTCTCTCAGATCTCACATCAACTCCCCCTAGAACTGGCTCCCCAGCTGGCTAACCTAGTCATCTATTAATGCTGAAGTGCGGCAGGACTCCGTGCTGGACACTTGCCTTGTTCCCCTAGCGATCTCACTGAGTTCCGTGTCTTTAAAATACCATCAATATGGTCACACCTCAAGTTGTATAACTACAGTCCAGAGCTCTATCCAAGCTCGTCTATTTATATACTCGACAGGCTGCTTAACATCTCTACTTGGATGTCTAATAGACCTGTAAAACTTTAAATCTCTAAAAATGAACTCCGTGTTTTTCCTGACAAATCTGCACCACTTGCTGATTTTAACATCTCAGTTAATGGCAAATGATAATAATAATTAAAAGAAAATAAAAATTTGAATGCCTTAGTTGGTTCTTTTCTTTCTCTTATACCACACATTTGCTATGTAAGGAAATCATGCCAGTTCTATCTTCATAATATATACATACAACCCAACACATCCATTAATACTACACTAGTTTGGGTCAATGTCATATTTCACCTGGGAAACTGCAATTATTTCACAATTGATTTATTTTTTTCAGCCTATGCCCTCCCTAGTTACTACAGTCTCTTCTCAGTACACTGGCCAGAATGGTCTATTTGAAATGTAAGCCAGATAATGTCATTCAACTACTTAATATCCTGTGATAGCTGAACATTTTGCTCAGAATGAGTTATTAAAATCCAATTTAATTGACTATTTTCTGTGACCATCTTATATATCAAAATCTCACTCAATCTACATCAGTCACACTGAATTCTTACTTTTTCTTAAACCCAGAAAAGAATAGTTTCATCTTGCTGTGCTTCCTTTACCTGGAATACTGTCTCCCTCCCTGTGACTTTTAAATCCTTCTTTATCATCATGTCCATGAAGCCTACCATGACCTCTCAATGTAAAATTACACTCTCTTCCCATTCCCACCCACAGCACCTGTTCTCCTTTATTCTGGTCTACTTTGTGTGCGTTTTTTTTTAATCCTCCTAATATACATTACAGTTTACTTCTGATACTTGCTATGTATTTTCTACTATACTGCTAGAATGTAAGCTCCTTGATGGCAATGAAATGTGTTTGTTTTGGTTGCTAACTAATATTAGTCATTTTTCACCAATCAGCATATTCTTTATATACAGCATTCTAACCAGCTAGATTTCCTTCTCTCCCCTGAAATTGAATTTGCTTACTAGTGCACATTCAACTGACCCAATTAATAGGACCAATTACCTCTTGAGAATCTTGGCTGGACTGGACTTTCTTATAACCCACTGACCCCCAAATGTTCACTCCACTTCTTAACACATCCAAGTGTCATTAAGAGTAGTAAGGAAGTTTGGATATCTAAAGTCATTAATTATATCATTACATTTTAAAAAAATATATTTTATTGATTTTTTACAGAGAAGAAGGGAGAGGGATAGAGAGTTAGAAACATCGATGAGAGAGAAACATCGATCAGCTGCCTCCTGCACACCCCCCACTGGGGATGTGCCCGCAACCAAGGTACATGCCCTTGACCGGAATTGAACCTGGGACCCTTGAGTCCGCAGGCCGACGCTCTATCCACTAAGCCAAACCGGTTAGGGCTCATTACATTTTTTAATGTGTGAATGCCCCTTTGGTAATGGTGTATGTTTTCAACATGCAGTTGTATTTTATGTTAATTTCATACTTAGAATTTTATAGTGATATTCATTACTCGTATAAAAAAAGTCTTATTCTTGAAGCTTTTAATTTTAACTGTAATATCTTTATTTTTAATAGCATATTTAGTTTTTGACAAAATGTTTAAAAAATTAATGATGAACTCAGGCTGCCTATACGAAGAGGTAGTTAATGAAATGAGTAGCAGCTGAAAATCATATCTGATTCCAGAGTACACTAATGATGCACTTAAAAAAAAAGTGTTCCTTGAAAATGTGGAGTTTCAAAAGACAGTTCAGTTTATAATATTGCATAAACCTACCTGGCAGGTAGAATTTCCACAGAATTGGAAAATTCAGAATCTCTAACAAGGCACTAATTTTAGTATTTAAGTGTGAAAATTTATGTTTATGGTTTACTAAGAATTAGAAGCCTTATCTATTTATATAAAAACCCTGGGTGTAACGCCCGGCACGTCTGAGGCTCGACCAACCAGAAGGAAGTCAGTCCTGCAGGGGTTGCCTTGGCAATGTCTGCACCCTACCCAAGCTGTTTCCCTGGAGGGCGGGGTTTGAGGCAGGAACCGGCCCTCAGAGTATGGAGGCATGTCTTTATAAAGTTTTAATACATTATATTAGAGGTTGTGGTGGTACTGTTTTACCCACAGCATCTACAGGAATTGCTGCAAATTTACTTCTCGGTGGAAGCACCTTTCATGCCCAATATAATTACCCATTCCACTAAATGAAACTTCAATTTCTAGACTCGATATAAACAGTGAAGTTGCTAAAACTATTAAAAAGGCCCAACTTCTCATTATTGATGAATGCACCATGGCATCCAGTCATGCTATAAACACCATAGACAGATTACTAAGAGAAATTATGAATTTGAATGTTGTATTTGGTGGGAAAGTTCTTCTTGGAGGGGATTTTTGACAATGTCTCAGTATTGTACCGCATGCTATGCGATCGGCCATAGTACAAACGAGTTTAAAGTACTGTAATGTTTGGGGATGTTTCAGAAAGTTGTCTCTTACAACAAATATGAGATCAGAGGATTCTGCTTATAGTGGATGGTTAGTAAAACTTGGAGATGGCAAACTTGATAGCAGTTTTCATTTAGGAATGGATATTATTGAAATCCCCTGTGAAATGATTTGTAATGGATCTATTATTGAAGCTACCTTTGGAAATAGTATATCTATAGATAATATTAAAAATATATCTAAACGTGCAATTCTTTGTCCAAAAAATGAGCACATTCAAAAATTAAATGAAGAAATTGTGGATATACTCGATGGAGATTTTCACACATATTTGAGTGATGATTTCATTGATTCAACAGATGATGCTGAAAAAAAAATTTTGCCATCGAATTTCTTAATAGTGTTACTCCTTCGGGAATGCTGTGTCATAAATTAAAATTGAAAGTGGGGACAATCATCATGCTATTGAGAAATCTTAATAGTAAATGGGGTCTTTGTAATGGTACCAGATTTATTATCAAAAGATTACGACCTAACATTATCGAAGCTTAAGTATTAACAGGATCTACAGAGGGAGAGGTTGTTCTGATTCCAAGAATTGATTTGTCCCTGTCTGACACTGGCCTCTCATTTAAATTAATTCAACGACAGTTTCCCGTGATGCCAGCATTTGCAGTGACTATTAATAAATCACAAGGACAAACTCTAGACAGAGTAGGAATATTCCTACCTGAACACTTTTTCCCACATAGTTAGCTATATGTTGCTTTCTCTCGAGTTCGAAGAGCATGTGACATTAAAGTTCTAAATACTTCATCACAAGGGAAATTACTCAAGCACTCATTAAGTTTTCACTCTTAATGTGATGTACAGGGAGATATTAGAATAAATTTAATCACTTTATCATTGTTTGCATCACTGTTGTTTTCATATCATGTTTTTGTTGTTTTTATATCATGCCTCTGTTGTTGTTATATCATTTTGCTACTGTTTATTTATTAATAAATTTATATATTATTTTCATATACATTTTACTAATTTCCTTTCATCTCTCACCTAGAAAAAAGGCAAATTGCAATATTAAAATATTTCCTCTAATTAATTCCCTTTTAATGTGCAAGAATTTCATGCACCAGGCCACTAGTTCTAATATATAAAAGTCCAGTGTTTGTAACAACTGATCACGACCAAAGGGTGACCAACCCAGAAGTCCTTCAGTCAGCGCTGAGTTGCCGTGGCGACCCAGCACTGACTGCCCCACTGCAGCCTGGCAATCCAGCACTGACTGCCCAGGGGGCTGAGACCCAGAGAGAGAGGCAGGTGGCAGCTATTGATCAGGACTTGCCTCTCTCTTTCTCTCCCTCTTTCTTTATGGGCTTCGCCAGCAGCAGGGACTTTCTTTCTCTTCCAGCCTCCCTGGGGGCTGCTTTTCAGGCCGCCTCTCTGATCAGGCCCGAAGATAGTCCCAGAGATGCTGACTGGCATAGGAACTGACCAATCAGAACCAAATTGGCCAGCAGAGGAGGGCCATTGGAGGCAAGATCAGGCCTGCAGGGGAGGGCAGTTGGGGGCAAGATCAGGCAGGCAGGGGAGGGCAGTTGGGGGCAACCAGGCCGGGAGGGGAGGGCAGTTGGGGACAATCAGGTTGGCAGGGGAGGGCAGTTAGGGGCAATTAGGCAGGCAGGCAGAGGCAATTAGAGGCAATCAGGCAGGCAGACGAGCAGTTAGGAGCCAGCGGTCCCAGATTGTGAGAGGGATGTCGGACATCCCCCAAGGGGTCCCCAATTGGAGATGGTGCAGGCTGGGCTGAGGGAACAACCCCCTCCGTGCACAAATTTCATGCACCAGGCCTGTAGTTTCTTCATAAAATGAAAGGCTATACAATTGTATCCCTGAACTATAAGAAGTAAATAAGGAATTGTGTTTGAAGTCAATCTGTGGCCCATTTACAAGGAACCTAAAAATATGATAATGTTATGGTGCAACAGGTACCAACTTCTTCCTACTGATATGTCACTGGATGCCAGTCACACAATAACAAATCACATTAGCTGGCATAAATGAAAAGATAGGCTGCATGTTTGTTCATATTTTCCTCTTCTAACTGTAACTACACCACTTCAACTTATGTCAGAATTTGAGTCCTCTGTAACAACCTAACAGTTGAGAACTACGGCTATAGAATTTGGGGGAAGAAAACATAAAAGTGGACTGATGAGAGTAACTTTTTATCCCTTACCTACTCTGATGGGAAATATAGCCCAATTAAATAGGAAGAGAGAAACAGTCCCATTCTACAGGGGAGGGACTATATTTGAAAACAGTACATGGTCCAGGGTTGCTGAACTGGAAATAAGTGGAGCCATGACATGAAACTGACATCCAATTCTCTTGACTTACAATCCAAGGCTCTCTCTACTCTGCCACAAAATTTGAAGGTTAGACTAAATGATTTCTCAAGTCTCCCTGTGCTGAAAAGCCATGTTTCTTTCATTCTCATCATGGAGATATGAAGGAGGCCATTGTTTTAAAAGATGGGCAAAAGAGGAGGGCATTTTACATGTTTATATGACCCAAATCCTGTAGTTTCTACTAAAAGAGAGTTGTTTGGAATTCTATATCTATCACACCTGCCATTTAATCATATATTATTTACATCTACAGATACAACTAGATGCAACTAAATAAAAAAATTTTCATTCATTTTGCTTCTCTTTTGGAGGTACTAAATCTAAAGGACAGATACGCTTTAAGGAATCATAAAAATATGTCAAACAATTTCTGAATGATAGCCCAATTAATTGTTTTAGTAGGATATTCAGTGACGATTGAACTTATCCTGTCCCTTGAGACTGATTTTCTTTCTTCAGTAGGCTAACTGTCATAAATGTGTATCACTAGCTAAAGGAGGAATGAGAATAAAATCAAGGTCACACAAAAGAAATTTTGTGCTCATGTTTTTTCAAAATATCCACCTATTTTGAAAAAGAAATCAAGGTGAGGGTGAATCCATTGTCTATGCTCCCAAAATGATACTAATATTTTCAGAGTGGTACATTTGTAAAAGCAATGAAACCTTAAAGCTCAGATAATTGAATTCAGCATATTACAAATAAATGACAAAATAACAACAACTGGTCAGTGAGTTTTTGGTTTTCTGATTCCCAGATGAATTTTCATTATAGATTATCATTATGATTGCTATTCTTAACATGGGAAAATAATACTTAAATATTCAGAGTTATTCATTTGCCAAGTAACTATAATATACTCCTTTTTAAGAAAGCTTATCAACAACATTGGAAATATTATACCCCCTTTGAGCTGATTAAGAAATCTACAGCTCAGTCAGTTTATTTACAACTAAGGGGATACAAAAAGACAACTAAGCACCATGAATTTTTCATTTTTTTCTCTGGGACTTGCTCACTTAATGAAAATATTTAACTTAGTTAAAAAGCTAAACAAAACAAAACAAAATAAAAAATCTTTATGGCAGTAAGTTAAATAAGCATGTACTTTCTTTGAACCCAATCAGAATGTTGTATTCATTGTATCAGAGTTCTAAGTATGTGCCAACTGCATTAGGGTAGCACTAGACTATTTCATGGCTATTAGCCAAACACTGTACAACTTAATGTACACATGCCTGCTTTATATTTTCAAGATTGAGTTCAAATGAGGTTGAGGTTTTATTTGGATTTGATATTTTCAAATCTTTATTTCTAGCAATATTAAATACTCTTTCCATTTTATATTTTAAATTCTTAATTGCTTTTAGCATCCCCACATGTCAAAAGAAAGTTAATGTGTCCCCACTGTATTTCTAGGATTTTTTAATCTATTAAAACTCAATAAAACTCAAAATGGTTTTGGTTAAATAATCTTGTAATAATATTTATGATAATAAATTTGATGGGAAGATATATATCACAATTTTGTATACTCCAAAGCATGGCACAGGAAATAGATTGTTTATTTAAAATATACTAGTAATTAAAAAATATCATTATTAGGATGCAGCCTCCCATACAGTAAACACTCAACAAAATATTAACTAGTGTAAGTATTTGCATTTCCGAACAGCCAACTTTCCAAACCCATTAGTTTATTAGGAATTATATTCAATAGATTTCAGTTTCATTTTCCTCATTTCCTGTGATTACTGTAAAAGGTAGAGTTAAGGAGACACAAAAATCTTAGGTTCACTAAAAGGTTTAGAAGTTTTATTATGTAGACAATTGACAGATATTGCCTATTCCCAAATAATTTTTGACACTACCTAGTCAGATTAATAGTTTCAGCTTTCAGTTTCTTTCATCTTAAGGCTAGTAGTATAGCTAGTGTTTGTTTCCTTAATATTATTTAACCTTCCTGAGATCAATGTGTATATGTTAAATCTTTGCCTACCTCAAAATGCAGTGCAACTCTGATAGAATTTTTGGCATGCAAAACAATGTGTTTCATTCAATGTTATTTTTTAAGATATGTTTTTTATTGATTTTAGACAGAGAGGAAGGGAGAAGATGAGAGAGATAGAAACATCAATGAGAGAGAAACATTGATAGGCTCCCCAATGGGGATGGAGCCTGAAACCTAGGATGGGCCCGACCCAGAATCAAACCAGATGCCTCTTGGTGCGTGGGACGGTATTCAATCCATTGAGTCACATGGCCAGGCTCACGTAGTGGCTTTTAAATGAAACTATAAAACTGATTGTTTTCTAAATAGCAAATTAGTATAGACTTGTTCAGTTTGTTTTGTTTTTTCTTTCCTTCGGAGTGACAAAATATCCTGCAGCACATACAAATATTAGCTAGCAAAGTGTTAGTTGTTCTGGGCTTTGGGTATAAATAGGGATCTTATTATCTTTGGGCGTTTTTATTTAATTAGCAATAGCAACTGCCATTTCATAAGTGCCTTCAATATACAGTGTCCTTCCTCAGTGAAGTAGAGAAGCTGGTTATAGTGCACAATTTCAAATCCTACCAGTCATAATACCAAATATAAACATCAGATAAAATATTTAAAAAATAAGTACTTAACAGAAGTTTAGAAAACAAGTTCTATTTAGGTCCTTTGCCCGTTTTTTTTTTTATTGAATTGTTTGTCTTCCTTTTGTTAAATTGTATGAGTTCCTTAAATATTTTGCATATTAACCCCTTATCAGATGTATCATTGGCAAATACATTCTTCCATTTCATTATGTTGATGGTTTCTTTTGCTGTGCAGAAGCTTTTTATTTTGGTGTACTTCTACTTGTTTATTTTCTTCTTTGTTTTCCTTGCCCTAGGAGATGTATTGGCAAACACATTGCTACAAGGGGTGTCTGAGATTTTGGTGCTTATGTTTTCTTCTAGGATTTTTATGGTTTCACGACTTACATTTAAGTTTTTTATCCATTTTGAGTTTATTCTTATGTATGGTATAAGTTGGTGGTCTAGTTTCATTTTTTTTAATGTACCTGTACAATTTTCCCAACACCATTTATTGAAGAGACTGTCTACTACACTGTATGCTCTTGCCTCCTTTTGTCAAATATTAATTGAGCATAATGCTTGGGTCAATTTCTGGGGTCTCTTTTCTGTTCCATTGATTATATGTTTGTTGTTGTGCCAGCACCTGGTTGCTTTGAGTACAGTGGCTTTGTAGTATAACTTGATATTTGGTATTGTGATCCCGCCATTTGGCCCAGTGATCCCACTTCTAGAATTATATTGTAAGAAACCCAAACCACCAATCAGAAAGAATGTATGAATGCTTATATTCATAATAGCACAATTTACAATGGCTAAGATCTAGAAACAGCCCAAGTGCTCATCAGTAGATGAGTGGATAAAAAAAGCTGTAGTACATTTACACCATGGAATACTATGCAGCAGTAAGAAAAAAGAAGGATCTCTTACCTTTGAGCCAGCATGGAGTGACCTGGAAAGTATTATGGCATCAGTAGATGAGTGGATAAAAAAAGCTGTAGTACATTTACACCATGGAATACTATGCAGCAATAAGAAAAAAGAAGCATGGAATGACCTGGAAAGTATTATGCTAATTGAAATAAGCCAGTCAGAGAAAGACAAATATAACATGATCTCACTCATATGTGGAATCTAATGAAAAAAATAAACTGATGAACAAAATGAATCCAGAGATATAGAAGCATGGTACAGACTGACTAATCAGAGGGAAATAGGGGGCGTGAGGGTGGGAGAGTAGAGATCAACCAGGAAATTATATAAATTTTTGCATAGCATATGGGCATACGGATGTATCCCTTTTAGCCCCCATCCGCAGACAATAGTGTGGAGAAGGCCTGAGGCAGGGGGTGGGGTAGGCTAGAAAGAGTCAATGGGGGAAAAAAGGGTACATCTGTATAACTTTCAATAATAAAGATAAATTAAAAAGAAAATAAACACAAGAAAAAATACTTAAACTACCAACTATCAAAACTGGAGACATCAATTTAGAGCTGGTACCACCCATGAGCAAAGGGACCATGAGCAAAGGATGTCAAAAGCAAATTTAGTGGTTGGGAACAGGTCTTTAATTATCAAGGACAAAAGGCAGGGCCTTGAAGGAAATTAGAGTTAGTATACTATAATTGAGCTTCTGTACAAAAACAGATCCTTGAAAAATTTCTCAATAATTAGAAAGATGATTAAACAATCTTCATCTTTCAACCTACAGAAGTCACTCAAAACCAGTTCTTGCAGGGAAGGCTGGGGTTGAGGATTAATGACGATAGAACTATATCATGAGCTGAGGTCATGTTTAAATTCATACTCCTAACAAAATATAAGAACCAAATAAAAAAGATAATATTAATTTAGATAATATTTAAATACCTATTATTATTAAATAATACTATTAGAAAGTTATCAGTATGGTCCCATTAAAAGCATACAATCCAACACCCCCAGATTCTCTTTCTTCCGCTGACAGACACACATAAAACAAACTGGGGAAAAGTCCACAATAAAAAAGTATATACCACCTGAGGAAACACCACTTGATTATTCAATTAGATGTTTTATGTTTTATCTTTTGAATGTTCACCACTTATTTTGCTTCTTGTAATCAAAACTCCTCAAGGAATGTCCTTAATGGTGGACAAATTTAAATAAATTAAATGAGGTAAATGTAATCATCCCTCTAGTATTGTTATCATTACCAAAGACTAAAGAATTTAAAGGATTTTTACAATCAGTACATGACTATATTTGAAACACTGTAGTTTTTAACTAAGTAAACAATCCTTTGAAATTGATCTTCTCTAGTGAAATGATGGCATTAAGAATATGTGTATTTAGATTATACATATAAGTGGATTTAGCATAATGCTTTCCAGGTTCATCCATGTTGTTGCAAATGGCAGGATTTCTTTATTTTTTAAAGCTGAATAATATTTCATTATGTATACATCATATATTTTTTTTCTTTATCCATTCATCTATCAATGGATACTTAGGTTATTTCTATACCTTGGCTATTGTGAATAGTGCTTTAATAAATATGGGACTAGAGATATCTCTTTGAGACAATGGTTTCATTTCATTTAGATATATACATAGAAGTGAGATTTTTGGTCATATACTAGTATTTTAAATTTCTTGAGAAACCTCCATAAGTTTTCCATAATGGCTGTACCAGTTTACATTCCCAACAGCAGTGGAGAAAGGCTTACTTTTCTCAACATTCGCTGCAGCATTTGTTTATCTCTTTCCTTTGTGATAATAGAGTGCCTAACAGGTATGAAAAGGTGTGAATAGAGATCTCATTGTGGTTTTGATTTGCATTTCTATGATGATTGTGTTGTGGAGCACCTTTTCATGTACCTGTTGGACATTTGTGTCTTCTTTGGAAAAATGTCTGTTTAGGCCCTTTGCCTATATTTTAATTGTTGTTTTTGTTTTGTTTCTTTCAATTGAGTTATAAGAGTTATATATCTGTATTTATCCTGGCAATGCTACCATTGTTCCACATATTTTGGAGTCCTTTTTTACAATTGACTTCAGAAAATCCACCACCTTACTTTAGAATATCTATTATATAATGACTAGAGGCCCAGTGCACGAAATTCATGCACAGGTAGGGTCCCTAGGCGTGGTCGGTGATCAGGGCCAATCAGGTTCCTTCCCCGCTCCTCCCCACCTCCTCCTTCCTCCACCTCCCCGCTCCCCCACCTCCTCCTTCCCTCGTTCCCTCAGCCCCTACCCCCTCTCACTGCCCCTGGTTGCCTGCCATGTTCTGCACCGCCCCCTGGTGGTCAGCGCATGTCATAGTGAGTGATAGAACTCCCAGTCACCCCGTCAAACTCTGGAGGGGACACTTCGCATATTAGCCTTTTATAAATATAGATAGGTCAAAGGACAAGATTTACTGTTCAATGCCTTCTTATTTTATTCAGCCTAGGGTTTTTATTGTTGATGTTGTTTTCTTGTTTCCCCTCCATATCTGCTTAGCATTATTTGTGTCTATTTTAGAGTTGGTTATTTTTATTAAAGCCACAACGTTCAACATATCAGGAAGATAATGTATTTGCTATGATTTAAATTAAGAATCTCCTTCAAATCAATTGTAAGTCTGTCTCAGTCTCATTTGTATGTTTTCTGCCTACTCAAGGGCAACATGTGAAGCAAGGCAACATCATGCGTGTAATTGACTGATTGCTGTTAATTTGAAATGTGTGAATTTGAGAACTGCCTTTATATATATTCATTAACATACCATCCTTCACTCCCAATGTTCAAGCTGCCGGCACATCACTAATAGGATATTTGCTTTGTGTTGTTTTCAGTGGTCATGATGAATTTGGGATCATCTATTCCACACACTGCTGTCTAGATTTTCCTGTGACTAATAGGCTATCTCTCTCATGGCAATTTTAGATGTTATCGTCCATCTTAATGGAAGGAAAAAACGAAAACAAAATATATAATGTTGCCTTCATTTACTAGAGCCAGATAAACATGAATTTATTATAAACTGTCAGTGGAGGGGAGCATGCCTCCTCTCCTCCTGGTGCTAGTGGGAGTTGGGTTCTGGTGGTACTGCTGGAAGAAGCGTTTCGGAGGCCCCCACAGGAGGAAGAGGTATAGTAGAAAGCTTTATTTCCTTGGAATTACACCCCTGGGTTTCCAAAGTCCCATTTCCCTTGGTCCTGTCATAGAAGTGTTGCTGGGATTCAGTAGAGCTAAAGTCAGAGCCAGTGTCCAGAGTTTTCTTTTCATGTTGAGGCCCGGTCCAGTTGAAACATCAGGCTAGATTAGCTTGTGTTTCCCACTGCAATCCATCAGTCCATTGTATGTGGGGTCTGTGTGGCCGTAGGCCATAGGAGTAACACCAGGAATCCAAGAGCCAGCCAGGACCACACTCGCAACAAGAGTCCCAAAAGCACAAGTGAGTGAGCGTCTTTATTTAGGGGACTGTATTCCAAACCTTCGCACACTTGCAGTGGCCACACCCATTCTGGCTAACCATCTCTGTCCCCAGGTGTGATTAACAGGCAAGCATCTTCCCTACATCACCCCAACTTTACTGTGCATGTGTTTATCTTTTCTATGTGGTTCCATCCCCCAGTGTTTTGCAGGGAACATGTCTATAATATCTGGTCTTCCCTTTGCTCTTTCCCATTATTAATAACTAGTTAATTACAATAGTATCAAAACTGTTACCTAATCAAAAAGTTAGGAATTCTCTGCATAACTTTTTAACAAAGCAAAAAATTAAATTCATATATACTTTACTGGCATTCTATACATACTATCAGTATTACACAAAGTAACATGTAATTCATTATGTCAAATTTAAATGCCAATACAATGAGGGCTAATATAGAAAAAAAGTTAGTTTCACAAAATGAAATTTTTATTGTACTGGTTATAAAGCTCTTGTCTCAGCTTCAATTATGTCAAATTTAAATGCCAATACAATGAGGGCTAATGTAGAAAAAAATGTTAGTTTCACAAAATGTAATTTTTTTTTGTACTGGTTATAAAGCTCTTGTCTCAGCTTCATTACTCTTATCTCTCATTCTTCCACACCTTTTTTTGTAAGTTGGGGCTTCAATTTCCTTTTATCAAGAGAAATATATGAGAGAGAATGTATGACAGGAAAAGAGGCTAAGGGAATTTCTCTTGTCCTTTTGGTTGTTGGCCTTCCCAGCACAGGATTGTCCTTTACCCCTGCACCTATTCATTGCAGTCCGCTGTTCTTTGGGTTCTCCAAAAACCAATTTCAGTCAACTCTCATAGGCAGATAGAACATGCTTCCTGAGGACCAGATACTGATCTGTGTCTAGGAGGGCTCTCCCCTGGATTCTAATACCTCCTTTGCTTCTCCAACTGAATGGATAGTTTTTCCTTCTCAATTATTACTACTTTATTCTTTCAATATTTCTCTTTTTTTAAACCCCTAAACATCTTTTAAACCAATCTTCTATAAAATAGTAAATTCTGTCTGTTTACATAGATAATAATGAGTTTCTATTTTCCTGATCTTTCTGATGGACTATCGTAAAAGAAAGTTACTTTTCTGGAGATTAGATAATTCTAGTAGAAAAAAATGAGTAGAGGTTTTCAATCTACAGTCTACCCTTGAAATATGAACCAAAGTTAGCTGTATTGTCTGTTTATACCAATTACTTTCTTCTTTTGTTACAAGATTTAAAATATATATATATATTTGAGACATATATAAAGTGTGAGAGCTTAAATGACTATGGTGGGCATCTGTTTTTGGTTTTGACGTTGTTATTCTTTTTGGTCTGATCTTTGATCTTTGTGCAAATTAAAAATATAGCTTAACTTCTCTTTATTGATACACAGAGAAATTACTAGTGTCCCACTAACTTTATTCATTTGTTTATACATTCTTTCAACAGATATTTATTGAATTTGTTCCATATGCTAGGCCCTGTGGTATATATTAGGGAAGAAGAGTTAAAAGGAAATCTGTCATCAAGGAGTTTTCATTTTAGTAGGAGAAATGGACAGCTACAACAATGCCATGCAGCATGCTAAAATCTATATCTTTATTGTAATGACAGGCAAGGGATGCTACAGGGATATACATTAATGTCATCTAGTCAGCCTGAGAAGAAAAGATTGTATAAGAATATGTACAAAATATGATTAAAATAATAAAAGGTCATCTCGATCTATTTTCCCCATTGTGATGCCAAGTGACTTAGAATAATTCATCCTTTGATTAAAAAGGATTCAAAAATTAACAATTAACAATAATTTACACATTGTAAATGCAGTACTAAATAACTTTTCCCCTAAAGTTTTACTAAGCTTGTGACCCTTTAATATAATTTTTTTTGGCAACCAGTAGTAATTCTTCATGTATGTAAAACAACTGATAACCAATTGGGAATATATATATGAATAAAATTTTATATTTGAAATGTTGTAAGATGTGGTAAGTAGTCACAACTCAGTTATGTATAATATGGGAGATTTATTTTATCTTGTTCTAATAACAGCTACCAACATTATTTTATTGAGTGTCAAAAGCATGGAGCAGTGGGAAATTTCCTAATAATAAAATCTTGCCAATAACAATATCCCAGTTTAACCCAATAATCATTCAAATATTTCTAGTTTAAAACAGTTTTAAACGTTAAAATTTGTAATAATTTTTGTTCTTGTTAAAAGTTGCCTTTACTGTAATCCTTGCTCCTCCCACTAAGCATTCTGAGTGGGCTTAGAGGGTGCCCTCTAAACCCATGAATCATCCTAATCAACATTTACTATGTTTGATCTTTGATAACAAGCACTAATCCTTTTTAGTAATTTTAAAATGCCAATTCTAAGTGCTCCCCCCCCAATATATCTCTATATCTTGTATTGCTTTCTTCGTATCTCTATCTCTTGTATATTTACTTTGCTGGACAAGTGTAGGCTTCATCCAATTGTTAGTTTTTAGCAATAAAGGAGAAAGATGGATCCTTCCTTGTTCTCATCAAGTAGGAGTAGGGAATGCTTGCTTATTTTTACCAGAATCATGGAGAAATGTTTCCCTTGTTTCTTATCAGTCCAAATAGTTTAATACTTGTCAAATTGGGACTCAGTCTCTGGGAAAGATAATGGATTTGTGCTATAACAATGGATTTAGGCTAATCACCTCAGGGAGAATGAATAGTGGGTGTCAATCACAATATTCACTACAAACAAATATTTTAATTAATTGAAACTCAAGTGCTCAGAATTTGAGTAATCATAACTCTTTGTTTATTTCCCACTCTCATCATTAGTCCATGAATTATTCAGTTCTGATGTATATATGAATGTATATATGGATGTATATATGGATGGATGGATGGATGGATGGATGAATGGATGGATGGAGAGAAGGAGGGAGAGAGAGAGAGAGAGAGAGTGAGAGTTGGTGGTGGTGAGGGGAAAAGGAAAAGAGACACAGAGAGAATAGTATTACTCTGAAAATATAAAAGAAATGTTTCAACAATAAGAAAGCCCACTGCATGGAAGGACATATTTGCCAACATTATCACCAATAAGGGTTTAATCTCCAACATTTACATGGAACTCATACAACTTAACAAAAGGAAGATAAACAACCCAATCAAAAAATGGGCAGAGAACCTAAATAGATACTTTTCGAAAGAGGACATAAGGAAGGCCAAGAGACATATGAAAACATGCTCAGAGTCACTAATCATCCGAGAGATGCAAACAACAATGAGGTACCATTTCATACCTGTCAGAATGGCTATCATCAACAAATCAACAAATGACAAGTGCTGGTGAGGATGTGGAGAAAAAGGAACCCTCATGAACTGCTGGTGGGAATGCAGACTGGTGCAGCCACTGTGGAGAACAGTATGGAGTTTCCTCAAAAAACTGAAAACGGAACTCCCATTTGACCCCAGTGTTCCCATTTCTAGGAATATATCCCAAGAAAACAGAAACACCAATCAGAAAGGATATATGCACCCCTATGTTCATAGCAGCACAATTTACCATAGCTAAGATTTGGAAACAGCCTAAGTGCCCATCAGCA
>NW_005363209.1:3507560-3509562 GCF_000412655.1 Myotis brandtii | reverse complement strand
AGAGATCAACCAAAGGACTTGTATGCATGCATATAAGCATAACCAATGGACACAGACACCAGGGGGGTGAGGGCATGAGTGGGGGGTGGGGGGCAATGAGGGGATAAGGACACATATGTAATACCTTAATCAATAAAGAAAAAAAAAGAAAGAAAAGTTTCATGGATTTATAATAACTTGGAACTCAAAAGTTGAGGCTTGTAGCTTTGGGACCTAGAGCAAGATACTTACATACTAATGATAGAAGCTAATTCAAAGAATTCTTGTGAGAATTGAATGAGATTATTTATTTAAAACCATAATTCATTATCTCATCAACCAGACATAATCATGGTATATTATTGTGGTCTTCTGCTTTCTCTCCTCCCAGACATATAGTGAAAAACAAGTTTACTTTTGGTATTATAGTTCTCAGAGCACACTGTCAGAAAAGGATCAAAATGTAATCAGTGATTTGGGGCATATGTGAAAACCCAATGTCCATCTCAGTTTTTGGCTAGTGTACTATTGCCCTGTGCCTTTTCCTTTTGCATCTGTCTTTGTACCCTTCCTGTTTTCCTCCTCTTTCAGTCTTCAGCAACTTTCTAACCAAGGCCCCATTTATACGGAGTATTCTACTCACAGAAAGTGCCCTAATCTATTTTACATCATATCTTTACCCTATTTCTATTAGCCTTGGGGTGTGTGTGGGGGGGGGGAAGAGAGAGAGAGGGAGAGAGAGAGAGAGAGAGAGAGAAAGAGGAATGAATGTGAATGGGAATGATAATAAATGCGTTTGAGTTTTGGGGTGGAAAGCTACATTTCCAAATGTTGGTTAGGGCACAATTGAAAGGGTGCCTTCAAACATTATTGGTGATAGTTAACTGATTCAAAATTGAAGAAAGCTGTTTGCTAATGTGCATCAAAATCTTCACATATTAATTCAATTATTAATATTTAAAGAACACTTTTCATGTGCCAAGAAATGTTCTAAATGTGGTGAAACCGGTAATAACCTAAGTAACAAAGTCCTTCCTTCAGCAACTAACATCATATTGAGGGTAGAAAAAATAAAAATAATAAAAGAGTCTCATGGAGTTGTGATAAATGTTGTACAGAAAAATAAAACAAAATGAAAGCAAATGTGAGGGTAGAGAGTTCCATGTTACAAATGGTGGTCGCTCAGAGAAAAATAAATATCACATGATCCCACTCATTTGTGCAATATAAGGAACAATGTAAGACACCACAGATAAGTGTCACCTGAAGGAGATGAGGGAATGAGCCACATCACCATGTGGGGGAAGAGCAATCCAGACAGGTGGAGTAGTGTTTAAGAAGTAGCTAAGGAAGGACCATGTTTGACATGTTTGAAGTAAAACAAGTGACCAATGTTGATGGCACAAAGTGGGTCGAGAGAGAAAGAATAAGCAGAGAGGTAGAAAAGCCAGATCAAGGAGGGCTTTAGAACACCTGGTAAGGACTTTTATTCAGTGCAATGGACAGTCATTAGTACTGGTATATTGTGAACAGGGGAGATATGACATAACTTTGACATAGCAGCATCCTCTGCTTATGCATAATGTAAGAGGGAAAGGATGAAGTGACCATGTAAGACATACTGGTGCAATGAAATATGGTTGCTAAGTGCAAGTATTAAGAAGTAGGTGTGTTGGGCACATTTCACGGGAAGATCAGTAGGAAGTGCTAGTGTAATGGATGCACATTTTCAGGGAATATACGAATCCTAAAATGTCTCAAGTTTTATTGTACTCAGCAACTGGAAGAATAGAGGTGCCCCTGATTGAAATGAAGATAAAACTTGGAAGACAAGTAATATTGTATATTTTTTCTCTCTTAGACATTTCAAGTTTTAGATACTTACTACTGTTGGAGACATCATTTAGTTAGATTTATAACTTCAGATCTTAAAGGAGCAGACGGATTAAACTTCACAGTCAAGAGTCTTCTTTTTTTAATTTCTTTATTGGTTAAGGCATTACAAATGTGTCCTCATCCCCCC
>NW_005363209.1:3491252-3507492 GCF_000412655.1 Myotis brandtii | reverse complement strand
TTTTTTTTTTAGTTTTATTCATTTCAAACGGGCCGTAGTTTGCCCACGGCTGAGCTAGGGCAAGAAACATTTTTAACAAATTTTTATGAATCAATTTTGGTGAAGCTGTGAAGTTAAATAAAAAGACTTGTTTACTAATAGTACATAATGACATACATATATCTAGATAGATAGATAGATAGATAGATAGATAGATAGATATATTAGAAACACATAACTGCTCTTACATTTCTAAGAAGAAACTGGCAAAGTATTAGACAGAATTATTGAGTTTGAAACATTGTTGATTTAAATAGTTTATGTTCATTTTTACATTGGATAATTGCTCTGTTTTATATTAAGCTGATTCTCAATACAAATATGCTCAAAGCTGTACCCAAAAGGACTTAGGCTTGTGTATATATGTACACATATGAATGGGACATAGTAGGTTTACAATTGTGAGTACACAAAAAGTTTCTTCTTGTATTATTATTTATTAATTATTGTATTTTTTTGCTGAAATGCCATTACCTCACTTCACAGGAGAACTCACATATTTTTATGGTATAAACCACTACATTTTAAACAAAGAAAAGTCACTTTGAAACTGACACTCCTTAAGTATTCACAGAGGTGGACAACTTTTCAAACATTTTGTGAGATATTATTAGCAAAAATTGTATTATTGTGAGGACGAGTCTGTTGATAACTTGTAATATGATTATAAAAGTGAAGCATATTATTTTTTTGATCTGTTAATTGTGAAACTTAAAGCTAGGCATAAAAAAATCATCATAGAAGAGGCACAGTAAGCCTGAAGATTAGCAATGAATATTTGGTAACTAATTGTTACACATACTAATACAGATTTGATTTTCTCTCTTTCTAGTTGATGGGCCAAATTATGATCTCAAATGTAAGCTAGACATATTTTTTTCTATGATGATACTGAGCAAATTGGTGACTTTTGGTGACTCATATAAATAAACTTATCTAATACACATACCATATTAATTCTAAAAGAATTTATAACTCTTGTCAGCAAGCATTTTTATTTTGATATTGCACTTCTCCTAGAGAGCTCAGGAAGCCTCCTATGTATAGTTTAACTTATAATAGCAATAATACATATTTTTGTGGATAAAAAAGTGAAGACCACATGGATTAAAAGACTAATGCTTTATTATCCTGAATTACACATTTGTTCTACCTTGCTTTCCCCTCATACACAAATTTACAGGTGGAGAAGAATATAATTTTGTCTTTAGTAAAATCTAGGAGCACTTCAGAATGTAGACTATTACTTGCTAATTACCAGAATCTACTCTGGGACTCAAATTTTATCTTTTATATCTTAGAAAAGTGAGACTTTTGAAAGGCTTATAGTTTATTTCTTACTACCTGTAAAATAAATGTGGAAAAATCCTACTCTACCCATATATAAGTGCTTTCTATAATCTGACAGTTTAGAAAACTGCTTCATAAAGTGAGATTTTACAATATACTACTTTCTTTGATAACTTTTATGCCATTTTCCAAATTTGTTTAGCCTTGCACCTTTATTCTTACAAAGCTGTTGCACAAAGATATCCCTTGTATAAATCTAAATAATGAATATAAATTCATATAGGCAACTTCAAAACAACTTTCTTTTAAGAGTTACAGGATTTCTCTGCATAATCTCCCCAAACCAGTCTAGCACTGTTGCCAAGTTATTCTGCAAATAAGAAGAAAATAGTTTTTAAGTAAAGTGGGGCCTTGACTTACGAGTTTAATTTGTTCCGAGACCGAGCTCGTTAAGGAGCTCCTTAACTCAAATTACTCTATCAACTCAATGCAAAAAATCTGCCGAGAGACAGCTTGTATCTCAAAAAACTCGTTAGTAGGGACATTCGTAAGTCAAGGCCCCACTGTATTCACAATAATGAAACAATCCATGATACACTATAATGATTTAAATTGTTTAAATCTATATGCATGCTCACTCTTCTACTCTTTAGTGAGTATATATTTTTTATTTCTTCTGCTAATAGCTCATAAAAAGAAGCACAAAGTTGATTTTAATTTGAAATTACTTATCTCTTTTATAATACTTGAAGTGATAACATATATCAACATGCCCACAAGACCAATAAGTAAAATCACTACAGTAGGAAGACTCTAGAATACACCAACTTCTGTCCTTATAAAAGCAGATATCAGGATAAAGAACTGAACAGGTAATGAGCCAACAAAATAAACCATCCTCATAGACCTTGCCTCAACAAGTCAATTCCCTTCACACTCTGATCCACTGAAATTAAAATTAGCAAGTGGAGTATTGAAGAAACTCCCCAGGAAAACGTTGGTATGAAAACATCAAATTGTATACTTTAATTAGACTATAATTTTTCTTTGAGGGGGAATACTGTCATCTTTGCCAAAGAAGAAAGCATTTTGTATGCCAAAGTTAATATGACAATCCTGAAATTTGAACTTCTCCATTTGGTGGAAAGCTTGCAGGAAGTGACAGACTCAAACATCTTGCTGCTTAACTTTGATATGTCTATAATATTTGGGCAAAATTCTCATTATTTCTTTTATGAATTTGAAAAAGCACTTATTTATTTTTATGTTTTGGAAGTTGAAATGTGTTCCTGAATGTGAGAAATCCCTTTTTCTTCACCATATGCCATCTTGTCTTTTTGACACTCTGAGCCTGGAAATATCTCAAGTGTGCAGACTTCTGATTTCCAAAATATCTACTGCCAAGAAGGGAAGTGGGTATCTGAAACTGAGCCATAGACCTTGGCAGATTTTGAATTCAGAATAAAACTTTTGCTTTAAAATTGTGCTCAAAAGTTGAAAGGGATTTTTTAATGTCTAATTTGTGTTCTACTGCTATTATAGGATTGAGTAGAAATGATTACAACCAACTTTAAAAGGCTTCCTCTCCCTTCCCTACTTGGGCAGTTTTAAAGGATTAAGAACTGGATTAAAGTTTCTATCCTTTTTCTTTTAAATTTGACAATGTGAAAAGTGACAAATGCCTGCTAACTGAGTAGAAATATAGCTGAAGAATGCACATCTTTTGGGACTTGTAACAGTGGTTATCACTACATTGTCAGAGATATCTGAACAAATTCCTAATGCATAAAGACTGGTTTGTCTAGCAGTAGTTTATGAAATATTTGTGAAGAGTATTACATATGCACCTCTCTATACTGAAAAGCAAATGGTAGTTTTTCCATGTTGTTTATTAAATTTTTGTTGTGACTGAAAAGTGCTCCAATTAAAACCCAAAGAAATAAAATCATGTAAAATAAATCATTTCTCTGCTAACAAGTCTAGTTTATCAGTTATAAATAACATTGTATCACAGAATCAGGGAGTTTATAATTGAATGGAAGTAATGTGATGTTCAGATTGCAGATTTTAAAAAACCCCACAAGTTTATGTAGTTGCATTCATTCAAGAGACAATGTGTCATTTAGTATATATTGTTTAACTTTTAAAAGTTTTTAAAAATAAAAAATAAAAATCTTTGACTTCCAGAAATGACAGGTCATGATCATCTAAATCCCTCTTGTTATAAAACATAGCTGAGCTTACTGAAAAGAAAGAGAAATCTTTATGTGTAAAAAAAAAAACCCAGAGTGATAATTTATAGCTGTTGGGGTGTGCAAGGGTGCTCTTCTCAGCGATGTAGGGATTGAAAAAATGTAATTTCCACAGGGAGACAAGGAGGGAAGCCTTTGTACAGAATGATGTGAAAGTTGCAATTGAGATCTAGTACATGAAGCTACACCTTGAAACAACTACAATGTTAGTGTAAATATAGAAAAGTCAAGCCTGTCTTTAAGCACCAAATAACAATAAATCTCAACCTTATTACCAGGAGGTGGAGGAAGAAGAGTTCATTGAAATAATTTTAATCTCATAAACATACAAGTTTAGAATTTATAGTACCTAGTTTAGGAAATACCTTAAGAAAAAGCTACTCCCCCCAAAATATATTTTAGGAATAGTAATATCACTGGAGTTTTTGGCAAAAAACAAGCATGAAACCATTTTGGAAGCACATTCATACATAGGTTGATGCTCAACCACTGAGCCACACTGGTGGACCCTTTATTATTATTCTAAAAAGAGGGATATCTCCTAAACATAAACAAAAAATCTCAAAGCCATAAAAATTTACATATAAATTAAAATATAAAAATTGTTAATGATGCCATAAATAGATGTAAGAGACTATAAAACAGAAAAATCTATATAGTACAAATTTAATCACTTAGATTTATAAAGCATTCCTAAAAATCAGCAAAAGAAAAAATATCAGCAAAAGAAAAACAACAAATGTATAAAATGGTACAATTTTTCATTATATTTACTTATATAATAAATATGTAATTATAAAATAAATAATATATAATCAGATAAATGAATATAACAACAAGGAGTTACTGTTTTATTCCAAGATATTGGGAAATAACTTAAAATAAACTTTTTTCCTTATTGGTAAGATGTAAATAAAGATACTTTCAAATGGTCTAGCCCTAGCCAGTTTGGTTCAGCGGATAGAGCATTGGCCTGTGATTGAAGGATCCTGGGGTTCAATTCTGGTCAAGGGCACATACCTCGGTTGAGACTTGATCCCCAGACACAGTTGGGGCCATTGGATTGCAGGAGGCAACCAATCAATGTGTCTCTCCCTCTCCTTTCCACTCTCTCAAAAGAAAAAAAAATCAATGGAAAGATATCCTTGGTGAGGATTAACAAAAAACAAACAAACAAACAAAAAAAAAAACCACACAAATGGTCTTGGTCAGAGTGTACACTGGAATCCCATTTTGGAGATGATTTCTCAGTACTGTATATATCAAAACTTAATATTCACATCAGTTAACCCCATCTACTTAAACAGTTGACCTGGGAGGAACATCTTCACTAAAAGTAAAAATGTGCCAAGCTCGTGTGGTTCAGTGTTTGAGCATCGACCTATGAACCAGGAGGTCACAGTTTCATACTTGGTCATGCATGGCACATGCCCTGGTTGTGGGCTTAATCTCCAGTGGGGGGCGGGGGGCAGGAGGCAGCCAATCAATGATTTTCTCTCATCATTGATGTTTCTCTCTTCCTCTCCCTTTGTCTCTGAAATCAATAAAAATATATTATTTTTTAAAAGTAAAAATGTGAAAGTAACCAAAATATCTATAGGGAACTTGTCAATGCTCTCTGAATGGCACTATTCAAATGTGAGAGGTGCATGTCTCTTATTTAAAAATGTTTATTTACTCAGTGGGAAAGACTCTTCTACAATGTATACATATATGAAATAATTATGTTGTATACTTTAAATAGCTCACAATTATAATTTTATTTGTCAATTATACCTCAATTAGCTGAAAAAATAGAATAACAGTAACACAAATAAAATAAAATGTTGAAATTAATCAAATAAAGGTGAAAATAACTTTTGTTTACACATGATAGAAACTAAGTTCAGGGAGATGGAGGAAGGAAGCCTGACGGAGCTGTGACTACAGGAAAAAGTGACAAACAGGCCACATTGCCAGCTTTGAAGATGGAGAAAGGAAGCCATGAGCAGAGGAATCTTGGTGATCTCTAGAAGCTGGTAAAGGCAGGGACATCCTTTCTGCCCTGGAGATAGCAGAAAGGAACACAGTTTCCACCTGCTACACCTTTATGTTGGCCCAATGAGAGCTGTGTCGGACTCAGACCTCCAGAATTGTAATATTAAAATTCATGCTGTTTGAAGCAACTTAGCTTGTGGTAATTAGATATGGCAGCAAATTGGAAACTAATACAAATTATGTCTAAATGGACAGAGCTGAAGTATTAACAGTTGCTTTTAAAATAAATGAAAGATGTGTCCTGAGAGATGTGTGAGAGAGAGAGAGAGAGAGAGAGAGAGAGAAGTAGAAGTGAATTCCAGCTAGCTTAGACAAATAAAAAGGAATATTTTTAAGAGAACAAGTCAGGAGTCCATGGGAAGAAGTACAACCTAGCTCATCAAGCACATGACAAAAAACCAAAAACTAGAAAAACATCAAGCACAAAGTTACTTTTTTATTTCTGTCTCCCTGCTTTCCTATACAGTCCTCCCTTGGTGCTTGGGGAGGATCAATAATTCTCATAATTATGGTAAACAATATAAAACTCAAAATAATAAAATTTCAAGTATCTCTGAAGTCTATTTGAGGGGAAAGAGAAATCAAAGTGCATAGAGCAATATTCAAGAACATCTCTAATAAACCATATCAATTATATTTAAATCTCCAAAAACCACTTAGGCTCCATTTCTACCCATAAACTCTGAAATCTTTGAGTACATATACCAATTCACATATATCGTTTACTTTCACTATGGTCAAATCAAAGGTATTACCTTTAACTTTCATTTATAACTTTATTTTACATAAGGTAAAAATAGCCCTATAAGTTAAAAAACAAAAAACAAAAAACACTTCATTTTGTAAAGCAAGCTTAGCTCTGTGCTTATCTATTAGTGAAAAGAACAGTTATTAGATATAAAACAGTGGAAATGATGATAACAGTTTATGCTCAAAGAGAGGGAAGACATAAAATATTTTCCTGTATAACAGAGTACCTCAGAATGAACCCATGAGGTACTCTGTTGTGCAGGAAAAAATATGTTTTTCTCTGTTTTTAGTTATAACCTCTCTTAGGCAGCCTCAAAAGGTTTACCAAACTTCCTAACAACCAGTGTTTTAGTGATGGCTGGTGTATTGAAATATTCTGGTCAACTTTAAGCATCATTTGGGTAGCCTTAAAATTCCTGTGAAATAATTTTATGTCCTTTGTCAGTGTAATTCCTTTTCAGTATATATAAACTGTAGCTTGCTCTAATATTTTGTCTGTCAACTTTATTTTTATTATATGATAATGAGACCAGCCTCACTGGTTATACCTCCTCATCTTCATTTAACATATGCCATCATATTGTTGGCCATCTTGATGGAATATTCATTCGGCTTCTTTCCAATCTCAAAAATATCTAACTCTGCACATTAAAATTATATGGTCTCGTTATTCATATGTATGTATTCTCACTTTCTTACCCTATCAGAAACTGCCATTTTATTATACCCAATCTCTTTCTACCTACTCTTGACTATGTTTTGGTTTCTCCTGCCACATATCAAAGAGCCCAAAACAACAAATGGCTTAATATATCAGATCTTTTTAAAATAATTCTATAAGTTAACCTTCCACTCTTTTGCCTCATGCTGTGTTGGCTGGAGCAATGGGATCGCTGGAGGGTCCAGAGTGACTTTACTTACATGGCTGGCATTTGGTGCTGGCTGCTAGGTGGGAGTTTAGCCAGGGCTGTTGTCTGAATCCTTCGTTCTCCAATTCAAAAGCAGGAGAAATGCACTTTACTCCTCTGAAGGTAAGATTTTATTGAGAAAGAGCACATGGAATGAGAGACTGCTGTGTTGCTCATTGGGAATATAATTGTCCAGGACCTGCTTATTAATTACTGTGGTAGGCAGAATTCTAAGATCACCTTAAAACTCATGGCCCCCCAGTGTGTACATGCTCTGTATGACCCCCTCCCCCAAGTGTTGGTGGGACTTGTGATAAAGATGACAGAGCTGCATTAAAAGTCTTTGCTTAAATATGACCCCCTCCCCCAAGTGTTGGTGGGACTTGTGATTAAGATGACAGAGCCCCTTCTTTGCTTAGGCTGCATTAAAAGTCCAAGGGAATATGACAGCTATCCCTGCGATTATGTGGTGTCATATAGCATTGTGCTGTGGCTGGATGACCCCCTCCCCCAAGTGTTGGTGGGACTTGTGATTAAGATGACAGAGCCCCTTCTTTGCTTAGGCTGCATTAAAAGTCCAAGGGAATATGACAGCTATCCCTGCGATTATGTGGTGCCGTATAGCACTGTGCTGTGGCTGGAGGAAGAGGGATTCTCCCTCGGACTCTGCAGAAGTAAGCTGCTCTATTGGGGGAGGACACACAACTCATGCACACCTCATGGCCGGCTCTAGTAGTGACCTCAGATTGAGACCCAGCAATAAAATGGGGACTCAGTCCTACAACAAAAAGAAACCGAATTCTGCCAACAATCCGGATGACCTTGGAAAAGCACTGCAAGACTCATATGAGATTGTAGGCTGGACCAGTACCTTAATTTCAGCCAGGTAGGACCTAGACCAGATGACCCAGCTGACCCATGAAAATACTTGACTGATTTAAGCTGAGGTAAAAAATTTGTGTTGTTTTTATACTTCTGAGTGTATACTATTTTTTTACAGAGTAATATAAAAGGTATACAATAAATGTATTAATCTGCTCAGATTTTCTAACAAAATGTCATGGACTAGATATAGCTTAAACAAGAGAAATTCATTTCTCACAGTTCTGGAGGTTACTTGTCATATCACGGTTATTAAGAAGTTTAGAGATAGCATATAAATTGCCCATTGGCATAGGGAAGACACTAAATAGTGAATACTATCATTAATATTTTATGTCTTCCCTCTCTTTGAGCATAAACTATTATCATCATTTCCACTGTTTTATATCTAATAATTGTTCTTTTTGCTAAGACCTCTAAAAATACAATCTCAACTTGACTAATACAAAATTATTTACAAACAAAGTAACAAAAAAAATAGACTTTTTTTTCCTAATATTATGCTCTGGTAAAAAACTGAAGTTGCTTAACTAGTACCAATTGATATCTGGTTTGTTTTCAGTGATACTATGGCAGCTTTCTTCAGTTAAACTACCATTAGATGTCTCTCTCAAACCAAACCCTGGATTTACTTCTTCTGTCTATATCCCATCCACAATTCTATCAATTGCAAAAGATGACCTTACTTTAGAAAGGGCAATACCCAAGTCAAACATGAATTTCCACATAAATTACGGTATAAAAACAAATGATCGAATAGTATTCTTTCTTCCTCACCAAGTGGAGATACCATACCTATCCTGAGAAACATGAAGTATTCTGAGGTTTGATCTTATTTAAAGGCATACCTTATTGTGAGAGAAATAAATAGCAGTACCTAATGTCTAAATATGTTTTGCCTCTCATTAACAGGGTCTATCTTTAAGAAAAATTAACCTTTACATTTTAGTAAAAATATATTCTTCTATGAAGAAAAGCAAATATATGAAGGTTAGATTCCATAGGATTCTTAATTACAGTATGATTTTTAATAAGAAAAAAGAAAAGAATATCACCATTATCACATAAAAATGCAAGATAACAGAGTAAAACCCAGATTTAAAATAACTGGGAAGTTAACTTTTCTTTAATAATAACTTTTATATGATTTAATCACCTAAGTAACTACACCCAGAACAAAGAGACAAATTGATTTTTAAGGTTAATAATATTCCTTTGTAGCTTTATCTTCCAGATAATAGAAAGCACATAACATTAATAATGTTAGCTAATATTCTTTTAAACTCAGGGAAATAAAATATACACATTGTTATTCATCAAATAATAAAAAAGATTAATCTGAGAAACTTTATTGAAGCTCTGTTTGAGAGAGCAGTTAAGATACACAAAATCTGAAACATAACTTTAATGATTTTTTTTAACTATAAAAAAGACCAGTGAAAATTGAAAACTTTGGAAGAATTTTACCAAGGTTTTGTACTATAAAGTTCAGCGAGTTAAGTAAATTAAAGTCATCTACATTTGAAGTTTTACTTCTCTAATAAGTTTATTAGCATGCAGTCCTTTGTGTGTACTGAAGATTAGTTGGACATCATTCCTCTGATATGGAAATTGAATATCCATGAATATTCTCTCACCTGTTTTCAGACGTTAAGTATAAGTGTTTGGGAGGTGAAGGGTGAGGGAGAAATGGATCAATTTCGTGTATGAATTACTTCTGCTGAGTTAAAGTAATCAAGTTATTAATAAGCATGTGATATTAACGAATATTCTATATCATATCAACTCCATAGAAGTATGGATACACTGATTTTTATGGTATGTTTCACTATGAATTCTGGTAATCATCTTGCCATAATCTGAACAGAATAATTTAAATGATTAATCTTATTTAGAACATACAACACCCCTCCTCGGATATTTATTAGCCTTTTGAGGTCAGAGTTTGCATAACATACTTTCAGATCTCTTTTATATGTTAGAGAACTGATATGTTAACTCAATATTAAGAGAAGCAGTTGTTTACCATGCTGCAATTTATTAGGCAAGGATGAAAATACCTCACATAAAAGGGATAGCATAAATTATACCATTGATGACACATTTAGTAAGTGATATTTCTATTGATTCATCCCCACAATGAAATGTAAAATCCCTTAATGAATACTGATTATGATTGAAACTGATTATGATTATGAATTAAATGATCAAATATTAGATAACTATTTTTAAAAGAATAAATGACTTTTTTCACCTAAATATTATTCATCTTAAGTTTTCATGTTAAGAGTAAAACCAGTGTTTAAAAATTGTTTTTAAAATATTGCCCTTGCTTCCTGACCAATTACCAATGATCTGGCCAAATCCACTTGTTTTTGTTTTGTTTATTTTTTTAGTTTTTATCCTTTTTTCTGTAATTGACCCTTTTGACCATTCTCTTTTCTTTCAACTCTTCCACTCCTGGCTTCTGTTACCATGGTTACTTGTTACTCTTCTTGTGCCTCTGAGCTACTTCTTCTTAGGCTCTGGCCAGCCATGCACCTTCTTTTTGCCCATTTCTCAACATTGGCATTAACAATGGACCACCTACTGTTCTCTTTCTTCTCACCTGACTTACTCTTTCTGGGCAACCTTCATGATTTTTGTCTCATGAAGTCACCCCACATCTGACGATGGGCCCCAAATCTAGTTCTCTAGTTCTGAGATATCTCCTAAACTTCAGAGTCTATTGCCAGTTGTTCATCTTTCAATAAACAAACCTCAAGTATTTAATACTAAATAATTCAACAATTTAGCTAATTTTAACTTTCTTCATCACAGATCTGCTTTTTATACAAATACTAAATGCCTGGTACATGAAAATCTGTGCACTCAGGGGTTCCCTCAGCCTGACCTGCGCCCTCTCACAGTCTGGGACCCCTCAGGGGATGTCCAACTGATGGCTTAGGCCCGTGAGCCCAGGGTCTGTGTTGAGCATCTGCCCCCTAGTGGTCAGTGTGTGTCATAGATAGCAATCTGTCATTCCACTGCCTTTTATTATATAGGATATTGCCGTGTCTCTTTTCAACATCATGAATTCGGTGCTGTAGTGATACCAGACAATTCATTCTGCCATGAAACTATGGTTTATACATCTTTACAAGCATAGTAATCATGGGGGGTGAGGGGGGCCTTGATGTAAGTATAATTATTTGACTCTGTCCAGAGATACTGTATTAGATGTCTGGGGAGAAACCCAGGAACCAATGCTATCAATATATAGGGTATCCCCCAAAAATATATACACACTTTGATGTTTCTTTCTTTTCACATTTTAATAAGCACCGCCTTTGTAATTATTCAAAGTATGTATACATTTTGGGGACACCTTGTATATGGCTAATATTGTGCAGGTGATCTATGGATAGTAATTTAAAAAATTTTGCTTGATGTATTATGCCATGGCATTTTTGCCCTAGCTGGCTCTTTCTGACTAGAAATTCCTTTCTCATTTTTGTCCTACATTAATGCCTACTCACTCTTCCAGAACCATCTGTGTGAACATTCACTTCTCATTTCAGTTTAGTCAGTTGTTCTCAATTCTGGGCTTCTGTAGATTTGTACATATTTTTATTTTTAAATTTGCTATATTTGCAGGCCATGGCATGCATGACTAACCAACTATATTGACAATTCTAATGACATCTCTATTTCCATTCTAGTCTGAATTAGAAGTTTAATAGCTGTTTACTGTATTTAACTGAATATACTCTACTCTGTGGATATGATTTCTAAAGGAAAATACTATGCATCAAAGAAAATAAGACTCAAAAACACCAACTACATGCCCTTTGTTACAATAAGATTAGCCATATTATAAGATTTGCAGATGACAATTTATTTAACAGATAAAAGAAGAGGATTCAAATTGATCTCAGCTGGCTGGAGTAACTGAAATAAAATATATATGGATAAATATATAGCATTATATTTTTTTTAAAAAAAATAGTTGCACAACAATTAGATGTGGGAGTATTATCGAATAACAGTTCCTATGAAAAATAAGAGGTTATGTCTAATGACAAAAGCAATACTTAATAGTGTTATTTTACTGGTAATGAAGCTAAAGCAATTTTAGCCTGTATTCATTAAAGTTTGTTGCCCCCGTCACGAGGATAAAATGGTCCTTCTCCAGGCTACACTGATGAACTTTTTTTTTTTTTTTTTTTGGGCCAGCTTTAGCTCTGGGGCCTTGCTGCTGAAAACATAGATACAATGTTGTGGTCCGAGCCCGGCTGAATGGAAGCCCTTTTCTGGGGTTTTGTTTAGCTTCTTATTTGCAACATAGTATATAGTTGCTTAGAGTTGCAACTGAGAGGCTGGCAAGTGAGGCGGGGAACGTTGGAGTCTTCAGCAAGCAAGCCTCCCTGCTCGCTTCAGTGCCTGGCTGCCGGCCGCCATCTTGGCTGACAGTTAATTTGCATATACTCACTGATTAGCCAATGAAAAGGGTAGCGGTCGTACGCCAATTACCATGTTCTTTTTTTATTAGTGTAGATATTGCCGTGTCTCTTTTCAACATCATGAATTCGGTGCTGTAGTGATACCAGACAATTCATTCTGTGAAACTATGCCCCTCAGGGGATGTCCAACTGATGGCTTAGGCCCGTGAGCCCAGGTTCTGTGTTGAGCATCTGCCCCCTAGTGGTCAGTGTGTGTCATAGATAGCAATCGGTCATTCCACTGCCTTTTATTATATAGGATATTGCCGTGTCTCTTTTCAACATCATGAATTCGGTGCTGTAGTGATACCAGACAATTCATTCTGCCATGAAACTATGGTTTATACATCTTTACAAGCATAGTAATCATGGAGGGTGAGGGGGGCCTTGATGTAAGTATAATTATTTGACTCTGTCCAGAGATACTGTATTAGATGTCTGGGGAGAAACCCAGGAACCAATGCTATCAATATATAGGGTATCCCCCAAAAATATATACACACTTTGATGTTTCTTTCTTTTCACATTTTAATAAGCACCGCCTTTGTAATTATTCAAAGTATGTATACATTTTGGGGACACCTTGTATATGGCTAATATTGTGCAGGTGATCTATGGATAGTAATTTAAAAAATTTTGCTTGATGTATTATGCCATGGCATTTTTGCCCTAGCTGGCTCTTTCTGACTAGAAATTCCTTTCTCATTTTTGTCCTACATTAATGCCTACTCACTCTTCCAGAACCATCTGTGTGAACATTCACTTCTCACTTCAGTTTAGTCAGTTGTTCTCAATTCTGGGCTTCTGTAGATTTGTACATATTTTTATTTTTAAATTTGCTATATTTGCAGGCCATGGCATGCATGACTAACCAACTATATTGACAATTCTAATGACATCTCTATTTCCATTCTAGTCTGAATTAGAAGTTTAATAGCTGTTTACTGTATTTAACTGAATATACTCTACTCTGTGGATATGATTTCTAAAGGAAAATACTATGCATCAAAGAAAATAAGACTCAAAAACACCAACTACATGCCCTTTGTTACAATAAGATTAGCCATATTATAAGATTTGCAGATGACAATTTATTTAACAGATAAAAGAAGAGGATTCAAATTGATCTCAGCTGGCTGGAGTAACTGAAATAAAATATATATGGATAAATATATAGCATTATATTTTTTTTAAAAAAAATAGTTGCACAACAATTAGATGTGGGAGTATTATCGAATAACAGTTCCTATGAAAAATAAGAGGTTATATCTAATGACAAAAGCAATACTTAATAGTGTTATTTTACTGGTAATGAAGCTAAAGCAATTTTAGCCTGTATTCATTAAAGTTTGTTGCCCCCGTCACGAGGATAAAATGGTCCTTCTCCAGGCTACACTGATGAACACAAATATTAAATGTTATGTTGATTCTGTGCCACCATACAGAGATATTTGTAAACTAGAATTCTGTCTAGAGTATCAGCAAGATAACATGAAAATAGTTTGGGAATGGTCACTTGATAAATTGTTGGAAGGACTGATTAGAAAGAAGAGAAGAATAAATGGAGAGTGGCATCTGTCCACAAATGTATGAAACAGTATTATTAAGAGAGAGATGCATTCTGGAATTGCTTCAAATATAACTGGACTCAAACTCCTATTATTAGGAGGCAAAAGTTATCTAAGGATAAATAATTTTCAATTGAATTTGTACATTGGAATAAAGCCTGTCCTGAAATAAAAAAAATCCCCATTCCTGAGATATTAAGCACACCTGTCATGGAAGGTCACCTGTCCTTGCCTGGGTGAGCCTTGTACTAGATGATCTGTAAACAGCCATTCATAACATCCCTCTTTCAGGAATGTTAATGTGTTTGCTGTTGTTTGTTGCATCTTTTTCAAAAACTTTTCAAGTTCTTACTCAAATTTTAATGTGTTAATTTTAAATAAAACACCTCATTATAAACTCTGTGTGTATATGTAAAAAAGACTGCTGCTCTCCAGCCAAATGAACTTATATGGAACTAATCCTGTTCCAACCTAATACAAGTTCACATCCCATGTGTGTGCACAAATGTACACACACACACACACACACACACACACACACACACACACATTCACACAATACTGCTATAAATGCTGCTTTTATTGCCATCTACAGACATGGGATTCTTTCTCCCTGTGATTTATCAGGCTTCCTTTGTTGGTTTGATACACAGTGAGATACAGAGAATGAATGGCCATGAGGGACACAGGCGGCTTTTTCAATCCACTGACCTAATGATGCTATTGGGATTAGTCATTTCATAGAGCAGGCCTTCTTTCATTGTAGCCATTATATTAAGGGACTGATAATTATTATCAGATTGGAATATGTATATAATTTTGAGAGACAAGAGATTTTTGGAAGGCCAGATATGGGATGCCTGGGACCTCAGAAGAGCAGGGAAGGATGACTTGAGGGACACGATCAATAAACAAGTAACAGTAGTTAAAGATCTTTCTGTTTTATAGAATATTTTGTGAATATTATGTCACTGAATCTTTATAGCCACCTATAAAGTGATCATTATTAAGCCTTTCTGCAGTGGAAGAAAGAAAGAAAGAGAACTTAAAGTGCTACCTCATAACATAGTGAGACTTGAAATTAGAATTCTTGACTCTGAATTATTCATTCATTTTATTTATTGAGCCAATCTATGCCTATGTAATTTTCTCACTAATTTTGTGAATTTTGTATGAAGAATCAGGAGACTAGGCTCTGAGTAGTAAGAACTTTACTATGGATAAATAGTTAAGAAATGGTAGAGGTGGAATTATAGTCCAGGTTAAATTATCACAGAGTCTTCTATTCCTTCATACTTCAATTGGTAGAGGGTAGCACTCTATATTTAGTCTGTTACATTTAATTTACCTTTCTGTCACTGTTTGAATTTTAAGATAATTCCTAAAATAAGAGGGTAATCAAGATTTCTGGCACTGAGGACAACCAAGATGGCAGCATAGGTAAGCACCTGTACTTGCTGCCTCACACAACCACATCAAAACTCCAACTAAAAGACAAAACAAATATCATCCAGAACCACAGGAAAGCTGGTTGAGTGGAAGTTATACAACTAGGAAAGAATAAAGGAAAGAAAAAAGCGCATTGAAACTGGTAGGAGGAGCGGAAGTGCGGAGGTAGGAGGCGCGCGAAACGGGCTGGCAACTGGGTGCGCTGTGGAGGTAGATACAAGTTCCTGATTGCTCTGAACTCCAGTTCCGGGCAGGACTCTGAGGACCCAGACTCATACAGGGAGAAACTGGATTGTCGGGTGTCTGGCCAGAACACAAGGGTGGCTTTCTCTCAGAGATGCTCACAGTGATCATTGTTCCTGCACGGGCCACTGGACACAGAGACCCAGGGACCTCTCCAAGGAAGGGCTGACTAGCAGCCATTGCTGTTGTTTTTTTTTATATTTTTTTATTGCTTAAATTATTACAAAGAGTAACATATTTCTCTCCTTTTTTTCCCCCCGCCCTTGACAATCCCCTGGACTCCCCTACCCCCCAGTGTCTTACGTCCATTGGTTATGCTTATATGCATGCATACAAGTCCT
>NW_005363209.1:3475400-3486885 GCF_000412655.1 Myotis brandtii | reverse complement strand
GCCGGCAGTGCGCGTAGGATTAGTTCCTGGTGCTGCGGGCGAGTTTTCTCCCAGCCCAGGGCTCTGAAGCCCGAAGTGCGCGCAGGATCGGTTCCAAGGTGCTCGCGCACTTCCAGGCCAAGGTTCCTGCAGTGCTGAGACCCCGGCAAGGGGCGGGTCTATCAGTTACTATGGCACTGCCCCTGAGCCTGCGGGAAGGGGGGATGGGCTCTGTTACTCACGGATCTGCCGCGGGGATCTCTGAACTTTTGGTGTCCGCAGGTCTGTAGCTGTGGTCGCAGGTCTCTGTCCCCAGTGGCTGCAGGGTCCTGGTATGCGTCTGAGATCAGACTGGGTGGTGCTGAGGCCAGGATCCTAGTCTCAAGCAGCTCTGTTTCCCAAGATGGCGTGGTCGCTGTGCCTGTGCTGGCCGCCCAGGAGTGTCCGCGCCAGGAGCGGGACTCCGCCGCCTAAGACTGCCGGGTTTAGCAGCCCCTTAGAAGACCCGCAGAATCTAACTGTCCCTAGCTCATACACACACACCACACACGTCCACACACTCCTCTATCACTTCCTTGCACTCTCACACTCTCTCCCTCTCTACCTTCCTGCTGGTCGCCATTTTTCCACCTCCGCAGCCATTGCTGTTTACTCCGTCCTGGTGACTCCCTGAGACCCCGCCCCACCCAATTTACAACCCCACCCAAGCTGTGTGCAGCAACTTCTGCATATGAATGGCCTGTCATTTTGCAACCTAAAACCTAACAAACTGCACCTGGGTCAGAGAATTCCAAAGCTTCCAAAAGGCTTAAGACCCTGCAACAGCAGCCTGCATTGCTTCACAGCTGGGCCTCATCTGGGCACTTCCAAACCCCAAATAAAGAGGAGGAATCTGAAGATCTCTCTGTAGCTTCTGCTGGGTGGTCTCAGGCAGTGGCTGACTTTGTACTTCCTTGGGGATCCAAGAGACAGTGTACCCAGTGGTCAGTATGAACCATATAGATTACAACTCTTCACATCCATAAGCAATACAGTCAAGGGGCAGACTCAGTGAGCACCAAAGCCCCAGTGAAGCAAGTCCTGCCCCATAAGGGTGTCTCCAGCACAGCAGTTCTCCCATTGTAGGCACAGCTGGTCCTCACAGCCAATTGGCCTGGAGGTAAATTTCTCCCAGTGATACCAATAGCAATCAAGGCTTAACTACAGCAAGACTGTGCACACAGCACACAAAGGGGTGCATCAAGAGTGTCCACCTCAGGTAATTGGGAAGGCTGAGCCACTGGGCCCTATAGTACACCTAGCACACAAGGCCACTCTATCAACACAGGGAAGCAGCCAAAATGTTGAGACAAAGAAACATGTCACAAATGAAAGAAATGGAGGAAAGCAAACTACTGGATATAGATTTCAAAACCATGGTTATAAGGTTACTCAAGAATCTTCTAGAAACCTCTGAGAAATATAATGAGAACCTCAAGGATATGAAAAAGGACCAATCTAAACTAATAAAAGACAAAGATGCTAATCGACTGTACCTTTGCTATGCCCCAAGCCATGCCCACCAGCCAATCAGAGCTACTATATGCAAATTAACCAAACCAAGATGGCGGCCGGCAGCCATGGAGCTGGAGCAAGCAGGAGGCTTGGTTGCCCAGGTGATGGAGGAAGCCAAGCTTCCGGCTTGCCCTGAGCCAGCTGTGGCCTCCGCTTATGGCAACAAAATTTCAATTATAGAAGACAAATAAATCCCAGATACCTGCTTCCAGCCAGCCTCCAGTGGGACCTTCAGTAGCTGGGGGCCATGGCCAGCCTGCAAACAGCCATCAACCCCTCACACAGGATGGCCACACCCTCATGGGGTTAGGGTCCCCACTGGGGGGCTTGGCCAGCCTGCAAACAGCCATCAGCCTCTCACCCAGACTGGCCAGGCACCCCAGCAGAACCCCCACCCTGAAGGGGGTGTGGCCAGCCTGCAAAAGGCCCTCATCCCCTCACCCAGGGTGGCCAGGCACCCCAGTGGGGACCTCCACACTGAAGGGGCTGTGGCCAGCCTGCAAATAGCCATTAGCCCCACACCCGGTCTGGCCAGGCACCCCAGCGGGAACCCCCACCCTGAAGGGGCTGTGGCCAGCCTGCAAACTGCCATCAGCCACTCACCCAGACTGGTCAGGCACCCCAGCAGGACCCCCCCACCCTGAAGGGGGTGTGGCCAGCCTGCAAAAGGCCCTCATCCCCTCACCCAGGGTGGCCAGGCACCCCAGTGGGGACCTCCACACTGAAGGGGCTGTGGCCAGCCTGCAAACTGCCATCAGCCACTCACCCAGACTGGTCAGGCACCCCAGCAGGACCCCCCCACCCTGAAGGGGGTGTGGCCAGCCTGCAAAAGGCCCTCATCCCCTCACCCAGGGTGGCCAGGCACCCCAGTGGGGACCTCCACACTGAAGGGGCTGTGGCCAGCCTGCAAATAGCCATTAGCCCCACACCCGGTCTGGCCAGGCACCCCAGCGGGAACCCCCACCCTGAAGGGGCTGTGGCCAGCCTGCAAACTGCCATCAGCCACTCACCCAGACTGGTCAGGCACCCCAGCAGGACCCCCCCACCCTGAAGGGGGTGTGGCCAGCCTGCAAAAGGCCCTCATCCCCTCACCCAGGGTGGCCAGGCACCCCAGTGGGGACCTCCACACTGAAGGGGCTGTGGCCAGCCTGCAAACTGCCATCAGCCACTCACCCAGACTGGTCAGGCACCCCAGCAGGACCCCCCCACCCTGAAGGGGGTGTGGCCAGCCTGCAAAAGGCCCTCATCCCCTCACCCAGGGTGGCCAGGCACCCCAGTGGGGACCTCCACACTGAAGGGGCTGTGGCCAGCCTGCAAATAGCCATTAGCCCCACACCCGGTCTGGCCAGGCACCCCAGCGGGAACCCCCACCCTGAAGGGGCTGTGGCCAGCCTGCAAACTGCCATCAGCCACTCACCCAGACTGGTCAGGCACCCCAGCAGGACCCCCCCACCCTGAAGGGGGTGTGGCCAGCCTGCAAAAGGCCCTCATCCCCTCACCCAGGGTGGCCAGGCACCCCAGTGGGGACCTCCACACTGAAGGGGCTGTGGCCAGCCTGCAAACTGCCATCAGCCACTCACCCAGACTGGTCAGGCACCCCAGCAGGACCCCCCCACCCTGAAGGGGGTGTGGCCAGCCTGCAAAAGGCCCTCATCCCCTCACCCAGGGTGGCCAGGCACCCCAGTGGGGACCTCCACACTGAAGGGGCTGTGGCCAGCCTGCAAATAGCCATTAGCCCCACACCCGGTCTGGCCAGGCACCCCAGCGGGAACCCCCACCCTGAAGGGGCTGTGGCCAGCCTGCAAACTGCCATCAGCCACTCACCCAGACTGGTCAGGCACCCCAGCTCATCACCACCAAACAAGTATTATATGAAATGCTGAAGGGTATCCTTTAAGAAGAGGAAGAAGAAAAGGTAAAGATAAAAATTATGAACAACAAAGTGACAACAAATACATATCTATCAACAAGTGAATCTAAAATTCACGTGAATAAAAAATCTGATGAACAGAATAAACTGGTGAATATAAAGTCGTCAGGGGCATAGAAAGGGAGTAGACTGGCAATTCTCAGGGGGAAGGGAGTGTGGGGGGTGTGGGAAGAGATTGGACAAAATTACACCTATGGTGAATATAATAGAGTCAGGGGCATAGAAAGGGAGTAGACTGGCAATTCTCAGGGGGAAGGGAGTGTGGGGGGTGTGGGAAGAGATTGGACAAAAATATTACACCTATGGATGAGGACAGTGGGTGGGGGTAAGGGCATGGGGTGGGGTGGGAACTGAAGGGAGGGGAGCTATGGGGAGAAAAAAGAGGAACAACTGTAATATGAACAATAAAAATTTATTTTTAAAAATAGATTTCTGCCACTACTTTGGAGAGTTGGAGTTGTCCACTTTATCTTCTTTCTTCTACTGTTCTTTATTGCCTGTTCAATCATGTTTTGTTCCTCCCTTGCTACCCATGACTTATTTTTCCTTTATATCCAAGCAGTTTTCTTGTTGTAATTTAAAAACTCACTAAAATATTAACATGTATGTAAAGTCAAGACTAATGGGAGAGTAACATATTACATTCAGTAGCTATTGACAGAAGGACTTGGTATCAGCCAGTGTTCAATCTGCCTGTAGTTCTTGTCACTGTGCTCTTAGCAAGCTGGGAAACTCAGACTATGCTTTGAAACTTCTAACCCACTTACTCTCACCTGAATACTAAAGATATTAATACCTTCCTTCTAGTAAGGCGGCATGGCAATTAAGTCTGCAAGAAATGATGTGTGTAAGAGTGTCGGACACATGGTGTCTGCCCAATTAATGTAAAATACAGTAAAATTTCATAGGAGATGCTATTAGATTGTGTGTTATATCAAACGATGTCTGGCAATTTATAGAAAAAAAGAGATAAAAGAAATATTTTGAACATAATTTTTATTCACTTTAGAAAAGGAAATTTCAAGAAAGTATGGTGACAGAAATCTCACAATGGCATTATAGCAAATGTGGGCATTAAATTCAGAATCTTGAGCCTTTGTTTTGCTTCCAAAATGTAGACATCCAAGAGAAACCCAGGAGCAACAGAAATCTAGCCCTGAAACCTAATAATGTACTGCTGAACCCTTCTGGCACTGCTAATATATTTTTAGTTTCAGATGGCTTTGAAACAAATTTTTCAAATGCACTTCAATCTGGTTAGATACACAGCATGACAATAGCTATGTACAAAAATCAGCCTTTATGGTTCATGAGAACTCTATTTTAGTTAAGTGCAGAATGTCTGCTGTACTCACTCATGGCTCTGCTTAAAGACTTGGCTGTTCGACATTTACACATCCATTAATTAGCAGCTAGGCATGATTTAAAGGATAATGTTCCTGGCGTTCAGTGTATGTGAAGCAGTAAACAGCTTTTGTGGAAGATTAAACGCTATAGCAAATCAGAGACATTTGGTGACCCCAGAAACCATTTGTTGCCAGAAAACTGCAATGCTACAATTATTGTGCCGGGAAAAACATATTCAAACGATCACACAACAAACAGAAGAATACATTTGAATTTGTCTCTTCCACATTTAGAAATATGGCTTCTTTCTTGTTTTCTTTTTTTATTTTAATTTCATTTGAAATAAAGTTGATATGAGTCATTAAATACTATGTAGTATTTTAAAATACCATAGATTGAAAGGAAGTAACAGTTCTAGAGATCAATTTGCAATTGAGAAGGTAGGATTATGTGGCTAACATGAAAAATTATGAAAATTATTTTATTAAAATTGAATTTAAATCTAAAAGCGGTTTACTTATTCCTGTTTATACACTGTCAATTAAAATGTGGATTTTATACTATGATAATTCATGTACTTCTAAATACAGTATCTTTAATAGGACTTTATCAAATATATTTTGACTTGCTGTAATAAGATAAATTAATTTTAATTATTTTTGGAAAAAATCTCAACAGTTTTATTAACATGCTGACTTGGAAATTTATATATATGTGAGTATGTATATATTAATTTTGCAATTTTTGATCCATCTAAATATATTCTAAATGAAATATAATTGAAAATTTAAGACAGTAACAACTAGCAAATATTCAACAAGAATAAAAAAGATGTTTGATAACATGTAGCAGTCAATGCATAGAGGAAAGTCCTTTTATTACATGTTTATGTTCCAGGCTTACTGGAAAAAAATTACATGGTTTAGTAAGCTAGTTTAGCTCTCAATAAGCAAAGAATTTCCACCGTAATTGGATTTGTTATGCATTGTAAAAGAAACAGGGCCTTTCACTGAACAGTGTTAGTAACCCATTTCATAATAATACAAAAGGTTTCTCACACCACGTGTTGATCACCCTAAATGCTTGTCTAACTCACTTTTCTCTCTTCCTTACCGAAGCCTTTTTCTCCAGGCCTGTGTGGTTGTGGGTGGGGGTAGGGGTGGTAAAACCTCTTACAGAAATCTGGGATCCTCATTTTCAGTGTTCCTGTATGATTTTTCTAAAGCACAATTTCTGAAGTGCCATCAAAAGTTTTCTAAGTTTCAAAATTGGTTTAACGCTAAGGGTGCATTTTGTGTGAAGAAGGCGGCGGCTGCTGCACTCTGTTCTATCTCTCTCTTCGCTGAATGGCTGTTGCGGAAGAGACATTCCAGTTTGAGCACTTTAATACCTACAGAAAAGGCTGTGGGTGCACGGAGGCATCGCTGGCACTGTGACTAAAATGTTTACTTTAGCAAACACTGCTCTATTAAATTTCAAAGTGGCGCTCTGGATTTTATATTGTAAAGAAAACCTGGCCTCTATTCTTGAAAGCTTTGGTTTAAACATAAAAAGGAGAAAATAGCTTTGAAGTTTGAATGAGATGCATGAATTCTCCTTTTCTTCGTTGAGTTTGAAGAACATTTAGGGCAAGCATGTGTGCTATTTATTTTTCTAAATTATAACTTGAGTGATATTCTAATTTTTTTTTACCCATGACCACTTCTCCTATTAAAAAAAAAAGATTTGGATGTTAATTTGAGTTTTCATTTACTATTTTCTAATTAAGGAATGTATCTAACAAGATAATTATTTGCATTTTTTCTAAACAAACCCATTTTATTGCTCTTTAATGGCCATCTAATTTTTCAAATTATAGATAAATTCCAGGGTTTTTATTGCTGCTCTTCATCTATTTCTCTGGAGTTTACCATGAACAGACACAGTAAAAATACAGAAAATTTGTATTTTTGGCATAGATGCTCACCTTAATGAGTATTTATTTGGGCACATGAGTGCTTGCATAATTGAACAATTCATGGACCAGAGATAATTGAGCATTACAATAAGTTATGTCACCAATTTACAAATGGGAGCCATTAACTCCCTACTTTGCTTATTGGAATGAACTTTTTAAACCAAATGATTACAAATGCGCATTCATAAAATAAACCATTTCAGGGTCAGTTCATTTTATCTACTTTGGTAAATAAGAATCCTGATAGTGTTTAGTTTCTATTTAAAAATGAAATAAGCATTTTATCATAAAATCTGTTACAGTATTACTCTTAGAAAGTAAATACTTAAAATAATTATAAGGATCATAGAATACTGAGTAAAAACTATTTAGTTCACTTCATATTTTCTCTCTAGAAATGTATTAAACATGTATTAAAGTAAAAAAATCATAGTTATTTCCATACTATATGTTATTACATTTGTGTATTAAGTCAACAATAGCTCCCACCAATAAACTTTTATTTTTTAATAAAATATTTTCTAAGCAGAACATATTATTAAATAAATTAATGGTTAACTTGTTTCTGAATGTGGCAAGAGAGGAAAAGAGCCCTTACCAATCTTTTTTTGTTCCTCCAAATTCCTATATCTCTTTTATTCTCCTTCCTTATTTCTATCTTGTATATTTGTGTTAAGACACCAGGATATTCATACAAAGTTGAAAATATTGAAGAACTAGTAAGGTATGGCAATGCCTTTTTCAAACAGCCAACCAGAATAATCTACTGCCAGTTGACACTGCTGCTGCTGATAGCCTGCACAGCCACCGCCCCCAGACATAGCCGTACTGGCCCCAATGTGTCTCTAATCTTAGGGGAACAAGAGAGGGGCTCAAGAAACTAAGCAGCCCTATTTTCTGGTATTTCCCAATTGGCTATTTTATAGAGGAAGATCTATTAGCAGTGACTTTTGGCAAGACAAATTATAATAAATGCTGCATGTCATTTTCCTCTTTGGGAGATTTCACTTGCACATTAGAACATTAGGTCCTGCAGTAAAGAAATCAGGGAATTGTCAAAGACCCATACTCTTTACATTAACTGTTTTGTAATTATTTGATCTGGTGCCTGGAACTTAAGAGTACTAATGTTAAGAAGAAGTAATGTAACTAATTTTTATAGCCAAGTAACCTTTGCATAAAAATGTCTTTGCAATAGCAGTTTAAAATAAAGAGTATCTTATGATATTAGCGCTATATAATAATAGAGTGGAATGTCATATGAGGTAGTAAGCGCTCTGTTATTTGGTGGTATTCCAGTCAAGACTGGTTATCTGTTTAGCAGGCTGATGTGTTGAAAAGATCTCTGCACTATTATTTTTATACTAACAAACTCCCAAAGAAAGTTCAAAAGTCTAAGCATATGATTTTTCTATGCCTTGTTTAAAATTTTGTTTTTCATACTCATCACTTTGCATGTTAAAAAATTAAATAACTTAACAGATGAGGGAGCCATATCAGATACTTAAAATCATAATTATATATGCATGCAAATGACTGTATTACTAATACATATTTAAGTCATTGTACTATTTTTGTTCAAGGGTAGTGATTGGAAATTAATTCAAATGATTTAACTTAAATTATGTATAAACTTTATAAACTACAGTTTGAACATCTTTTGATATAACTGACATGGATAAATACCAAACCACTAAAAAGACGGTCTTTTGTTAAAGCCAAATAGTTATAAAACACTAACAGGTTTTTAAATGCTTTTGTTCTACCATGCTTTTTAATAGCATGTCAACTATAATGTTTAAAACAGTAAACACTTGTTTAATATAAATGGTAATCTTTATTTCAATTTCTACCAGATATTTAGGAAAGACTTTAGATATGAATCACATGTTGGCCTTCTCTGAGGAATCTCAACATATGAATCAAGTTACCTAAAACACATCTGCTATGACCAGATGCCTCTCAATGTTATCAGTATTATTCTTTGGAATATTTAAGAACTATTGTAATAACGTCATGTGAATAATGAAGTAGGTTAAAAACCCCTGAACTTCAGAGAAACAGACATGGATATTTTCAAAAAGGCACCTAGGGGATTCTAATACCTCATTATAATAAATACAAACTCTTAAATGTACTCATGTTTGTGACATAAAGTGAATAGTAAAGTTTAACATCCACAACATACAACTTGTAAAGTTTCTGTCAAAATATAGCATTATTTCTAACTACACTAAGAATTTTTAAGTTTCCAGACTTCATTAAAAATATACTAATATTGTCATTGAAACAAAAGAATATATTTGAAACCTGGAAAACACTTTGAATTAATATTATGCAATATCTAATGTGTTATACTTAAAATCATTTTAGATTTTTAGAGGAATGTTTGACTTTGCTTAAGACCAATAATTTCTCTGATTTACATGATTTAAATGAGACAAGATTACTATGTAATGCTCTAACTCAATCATTATGCAGTCATCCAGGGCAAAAGTGAAATGTTCAGAAACATTTTCACATATGTAATTTGTATAAACCATAAGGTTATGATTAAGAAATCTTAGGAATATGTATGACTCTGGCAGAAGCAGTAGTATCAGCCCCTTTATCTTTTTGCTATGGACAGGAATATCCTCAAGGATAGAAGATTGCTTGTTTATTATGTTGTAAGTCAAGAAAGTTAGCATATCTACTTTAAAAGTACTGAATTTTTAAAAATAACTCCCAAAGCATCAGTAAATGTAACATTATGCTACTTTATCCTAAACTCTCATCAACAAAAGTGTCTAAATTAGGAAGATTTGGTACTGGTTTTAGCATGTTGTTTTGCCCTAAGAGTGCTCAGCATGAGGGTTTCTACTCATTATAAAATTTTAATGGAATAAACACATCACAGGAATATTTCTATTCTTTGTAGTTTTCATAAATAAAGCTGCCCAACCCTACAAAATGTACCACCTCACATCACCCACTGCATAAGTTAAATGTAAATTTCCATTCTGGCCTTTAATAAGGATTTAAATAAGACTCTTTCATTGATTTTTTATAACTGTTTAACTTATATTCCCCCAAACTTCCTTCTGTTTGGATACTTGATTATTTGCAGAGCTGTAAGAGAAACTAGTAAAGAATGTATTACTAAATTTCTGATAGTGCCTTGATGTTTTGCTGTGTTTGTTTTATCCACGTTCTCACATTAGTGTATTTTTTCTTAAAACTTTTTAAAATCATAGGGACATTTTATTAAGTAAACAAATACACATTAAGTGATACAATTGAAAAACAATTTGTCAGATGTTGTGAAAGACAAAAAATAAATCAGTCCTAGTCTTGGTCCCGTACTTCACAGTCTAGGGAAAACATGCATATGAGTCATTCTTAATTCCCAGGGAGGAAGACAAAAATCTCCCTGATGAAAGAATTCCGTGGGAAAAGGAGAGATTATTTCTGGAAGTAGAATTTTAGAGGAAAGTTACTGTTCCCACAGGTAACAAAAACATTCTGGGGGCAGGAATGCCCAGTATTGCGAAGAAGAATCTTTTCACTGGGATTCCTGGTAACCATGGCCTGGTAAAGTACCCGGTGCAGTTTCTTCAATCCCAAGTCAAGACAACACGTTTATAAAAGCACTCCATTTATTTTGGAAAACCATTCTCCTCTGATTTTTCAATCTCTTTCTTTGTAAAGAACATCTTTTCTAATCTATATTCATGAGAAGTTCTATAAGTTTGAGTAACAAATGGAGTAATGTACAAAAAATCACTTTGAAAATCACTATTCAAAATAGCAGACTTTTTTGTCAAGCTTCTCATGTGTATTTCAGATATTGATATGGAGTGTTGAGTGAAAGTTCTTGAGAAATATAAAATGTAACTGTATTACTGATGAATTGCTACCTTTTATAAGAAGAGAACCCCAGTTCCAAGGAGATGCTAGAGAATGGACAGACTGTGAAAGTCACAGAGATATTTACCTTCAAAATTCAGGCCCTAACTAGTTAGAAAGAGACAAGGGATCCCCTTATATTATTCATTTTTAATTCAGAAAACAGAGTACTCCAAAAGAAAAGGTAAAAATAAGAAAAGTACTTCTAAGGCAAGTTTAATCAATTTCCTCCTCAGTCTGTGGGAGGTAAGGTATAAAGAAATTTTGCCCTTTGATGCCCCCAAAAAGTAGTCAACCTGTTTTTAACAGCAAAATATGAAGCATGATGTGAAAGAACATAAACATAAATCAGAGTCCAAGGAGACTCAGGCTTTTTGATGTTCAGTTCATTCTCTTGAACCCTGTGACACTCCATGTTCCATAGTTGACATTTTCCTAGGACTCCTTAGCTGTTATAGAACATCTACCTATTCAACATAAAACAATTTAAATTTCTCTTACATTTTCCTGTTAAAACTCTAATTCTTTCCTAAAAATTATGGTCTATATTGCCCAGCCTGCATGGCCCAGGAGGTCATGGTTTGATTCCTGGTCAGGGCACATGACTGGGTTGTGGGTTGGATCTGGCGTGCAAGAGGCAGCCCATCAGTGATTCTCATCATTGATGTTTCTATCTCTATCTCCTTCTTCCTTCCTCTCTGAAATAAAAATAAAAGAGAGAGAGATAGAAAGAAAATTAATTATGGACTATTTTAATGAGTTACTGAGAGTCACCACCTTGATAATTAAGTAAATGGAATCCAGATAAATTAAAATATTAAATTAATCAT